>NW_025938417.1:0-24498 GCF_000764305.2 Hyalella azteca | reverse complement strand
GGTTTAGTCTTCAGTATATCATGACACCAGGAGTCTGACGTTGAAATAAGTTTGATTAAATGTTTATTTAACAAAATCAAATCATTTTCAGCGAAGGTATTAAGCAACATCTATCGGAGAACCAAACACTTTGATAAATGAGTAAGATTTTGAACCTAAAACGATTGGCCCTTTTTGCAGGGACTTTTTGCCGGTATGACTTACGTAATTTAAAAAAAATACGTCGCTTTTGTGTGTTACTTATATACTTTTGTGTTAATTACTTATGTTTTACTTATTTTGCTTATTTCAGTAAGAAATAAGTTATTACCTGGGTCTTATAACCTCCTGTGTCGATTGCATGCTAGCGCTCAGGTTGGGAATTAACAAGAACTAAACAACGTATACTTAGTAAGCTATGGCCGCCAATGCGGTAAACGTATATGGGTTAGAATGCTCCTTACTAGGGAAAGAAAGATTACTCTGTAGTATGGATGCAATCCATACTGTGGATTTGAAGCTGTACTTCATAGAATGTACTTTATAATATGGATAGAGTACTGTACTCCGTACTCTGGGTAAAAGCTGCGTTCCGCTACCTGTTATAGAGCAGATTTGATGAACTGGAAAAAAGTTCAATTCGTAAAACTCGATCGATCTTTTTGTTCTGATATTTCGGTAACTTGAGACTAAGCAAGTGAAAGGAAATTTCCGAAATAGTTTCATTTTTTATTAGTAAACAGTAAATGAACATATAGTAAGTTTAAAATAGACAATGTTCATGAATTCAGACGCAAAAAAGCACACAAAAGTTTCCGTCGACGGGTTCAGTGATTCTTAATAAGCAAAATACTTTAACATGGCCGAGTGCAGATGATCTTTAAATTAATTTTTAGCAGGCTATTCGCCCACAAAAAGGTTTAGGAATTGTCGAAATTGTAAGAACTATTTTCTCGTTGAAAATATGCCGCTAAATGTATAGTTTCATTCATTTCCAATCATTCAGGAAATGAATTACTTTTCTCCACTGTATGCCATTCATTCAGTAAATGTATTACTTTTCTCCAATGTATGCCATTCATTCGGGAAATGTATTACTTCTCTCCACTGTATGCCATTCATTCAGGTAATACATTACTTTTCTCCACTGTATGCCATTCATTCAGGAAATGTATTACTTTTCTCCACTGTATGCCATTCATTCAGGAAATTTATTACTTTTCTCCACTGTATGCCATTCATTCAGGAAATGTATTATTACTTTTCTCCACTGTATGACATGCCTCTTCGGGACATTTACTTCAACAAACATAGGTTCATTCATTGAAATTCACCGTGAAAAAAGGACCCGAACTGCCGATGTTCGGCACGGCCGTGACGGGCGCCTGTCAGCGCCGCTATGACGGCTTAACGACGCCGACATCATTTCTCATGTAGCAGCGCTGCCTGCCCCTGACACACGCTGGGGAGTGTCAGTGATGTGTAGCTTTCAAAACTCGCTAAGTGAACGTAAATATTTACGCTCTATTTTCTTGTCAATGATAGGTGGATTTTGCTTGAAAGGCCGTCAATGATTGGCTGATGAACTTACGATCTCTTAATTTTTTTGAAAGTATAGGCCCATGGCCATACTTAAAAAAAAGTTAAGTGATCGTAAGTTCATCAGCCAATCATTGACGGCCTTTCAAACAAAATCTACCAATCATTGACAAGAAAATAGAGCGTAAGTACTTGTCTGGGCAGAAGCATCATGTCAAGTCTGCAAGCTGTTACCGAAGCGATGCAATACCATCGCCTGGTGTACGACGATATAACCAAAAATATGGCGGCCGCCGCCCCGACCTAAGGTCGCATGCTGTGGTGGTGGCACGAGTCCTCCGTTTGGACCTCTACAAAGCTGTGCTGGAAGGCCAGTTTTGGTGGCACAGCGGGCCACAATTTCCAGCAGCCCTTGCTCAGGCAACTCAATAAATCCCTATCCAAGTTCGTAATCTTTAGAGGGAAAACGAATCAGCGTTCAGCAGACCGACGACTGATCGAGCTCGTTGTCCTGCTGTGCTATTCCTACGCAATGTTGCGTGTTACAGATGGTAAAACGTTGGCATCGGGAGACCACCCTTCATCTCATCTTATTATGTGTACTTATGTCTTGCAATTTTGCGGTTTCGGAGACTCTTTGCTTGCTTTTTGTTTGGTTTCGACGTTATTTATGAGGTGCTTAGTTAAAAAAGACAATGTAACTAAGAAAGCCATAGTGGAGCTTTTGATGGACCATATCTAAGGTCCATAAAGCGGGGCAGCATAGCTCCGTAATTGCACGGAACGCTGTCATATACCAGCGACAGCGTCTGGGCCACAGAAGCGTGCATGCCGCGGCGCCATCTTGCGGCGAGTTATGTTCCTCATTTTGTCGATGGAAACAGCATCGTAAATACACGTATTTTCTGTTGGATCTCGTTCCCAATAATCATAGCTCCTGTGTTTTCTTTTCCTCGACTGAAATTCTTTTAGTTTGTTTTCACTTCATGTAAAGGAAGCATTTTCTTATACATGCGATATAGTAGTCATTGTTTATTGAATTTATTAATATATATTCTTTTCATAATAATAATAATAATAATAATAATAACATTAATAATATTATATTGAATAATAAAATTACTGATGAACAAATCATCATTCACAGAAGTTCCCATTAAATTAAATATTTTATCTTTTGTAGATGCAATTCGAAGCATTCGTACGATATTGTGGATTATTGACATGACACAACTTTCCAGAAATTGTCAATTTATTTTGTCAATTGGGATATTTGTCCGATAGTGCAAGATATAATGATTTGGGTGACAATTATTAATATTGACTGCATCAATATTAATGTTTATAATTTATTAAGATTTTGGATGACGCTAGTGGTATGAGTATTATGAGCATGCGTGAAGTTAGTGTTATGAGAGTTAATATGCATTCTGTTGCATTGTTGATTAATTTTCCATTTTTCCATGCAACGATATTTCTTACACAACTATTGAACGAATACTTTTTTATGTAAAATTTTATTCAAATAATGAGGCTTGACGTCAACTGAAAATGTATTTTGGGTAACTCCATGTAATGAAAATTGGCATCTACTGACATAGATTTCTACTAAAATATATCATTACAGTCTTCATAACTCCATATCCGGTACATCATTGCATTTTTGATAACTGCACGCGCTGCGTCCGTGCATTTGTGATAACAGTATAGAAGGTTCATCCTTGCATTTGTGATAACTGCACCCGTTGCGTCCGTGCATTTTTAGCGCATTTTCTCATTTATGGAAAAAATGCACTATTGTGCTCGCCATGTCCGTCTGTCTGTCTGTCCGTCCGTCTGTCCGTCCGTCTGTGACCTCAAGTTTTTGTCGACGAGAAAATGCGCTCTCTGTCACTCACTGCAGTGAGTACTGAGTTATATTTTTGATAACAGTACTAGGCACATCCTGAATTTTGTGGTACCATTACTCGGTATACCCTTGCTATTGTAATAACTGTGCACCGTCTTGCCCTTCGCCCTGGCCTCCTGCAAGCTGCAGGCCCACGCAACCGCAGCCTCCCGACATCAGCCTTCAAAGATTCCACTCAGGTTTTCTTATTTATCTGAAGGCGGTCGTCGGGAGGGCGTCGCAAGCGCAGACTCGGCCGCCCGTGCAACTTTCGCCCCTAGGGCGAGGCTCTGACGGGCGGTAATCGCCATCCTCGAACAGCTCAGCTTGCTGCAGCCCCAGCTCTTCAGCAAAACAGTCGCAGCATCTTCCATTGTATTTCCTTATTTCTGACGCTAATGCCGGAATATTCCATTTATTTCCAGAGATTTTTACAAGAGCAAACGACGGTGGGTCGTATCCCGAGGGAGTGGGGCTCAGCTGAGGGAATTGCTTGATGAGAGACTCGCTCGTTTTCTGCGCATAATTGTTGCAAGCCGAACCCTGCCGCTGCCAGTCTCTACTATTCAAAGAATGCCATTGAAACAGTGAAGCTAATGCACGCTCATGTCCTTTTGGTGTTTCTGGAAATGCAATCTTTAAGATGTAAAGAAACTCACTGGATGAACTCATATTTACGATTGAGTATGGTTAGATAAACCTCGTTTCAACCGTGAAAATGTAGAGTATATATATTGGTACACATCATCCTCATGAGCATGGCATGTTCATTGTAGTTTCGAAATTGATGTTCGCAGTTATGTACAATAAACTTATTTATAGTATTTTCGTTTTCAATGCGATTGCTTTTCATCGACTACTGAAAAACCTTGATATTTTGAGCAGCAGAAATCGCTATTTATTTTCGCACTCAGTAATTTCTGCTGAGTCACGCAGCAAACGACAGCGGACGGAGCAAACGTGCGAAGCCTCGCGCGTCGATTCAGTTGAAGATGTCAGATCAGGTTAACATTTTATGTTTGATTTTATTCCATGATTAGCTTAAAAGAGAAAAATTGAAATTTTTTAATCAATTTCTAATTTGTGTCTTTTACACGACGGCTTCTGTTGTAAAAGATACCACTCAATTCAGCCTCATAAGTCCCAATGACAAAGAACTCATTCGTTTTCAATAAAGTATATGAGTCATAATGAGTAATAAAAAACATCGGGATAATACTTACCAAAGCCTAATTCTTCAAATACATTAAATAGATTAGTGAATAACCTCTCGGAAACCCTTACTAGAAATTATTAAAATATTGTAAAGCCGTGCCATGACAGACTTTAATATTTTAGCAGAATGGCACCAACGATTTAAAAGAAACCACTGTAGACCGATATAATAACATTTGCATTCAACATAACAAAAGTAAACCTGTATTGCTTGCTATTTAAACACCTGTAAAACGGATAATTTTCTCACTGCCGGATTCTAACCGTGACTTTCATTTATAAATTTTATTATGCATTATATTCGAGACATTCCCTTTATTTAACATCACAGAATGCACTCCGAGAGCTCCACAGCGAATGACAATGCTAACGCAGCTTAACATTAACTCATGAGTTTCAATGGCATTCAATTTTATGTAATCGGTTTCACGGATGAATCTAGATTATATAATAGAAGTATTTTGGTCGAAAATTGGCGATACTAAAATTATTGGGATCTGTAGCAGAACTGCGCAAATATTATTTATTTTAATGTGTGATGTATGTTGAACGCTCATATCTTCGATAACGACAGGGGTTTAGTTGAAACGTTTCACTTCGCTAGGTCCTTCATTTGTTAACACCGAATGGAATAGAAACGTTTGAAATTTATCTAATCTACATTTCTAAAAAATCACTGTTTTGATTAGATAAAAAAAAAGAAATGATAAATATCATTTCACTCAGTGAAATATTATCATATATCAATTTAAATAGATACAGTTGAGCGAATTGTAAATCATTTTTTAGGCATCGTTGACCTGGCATTTAGAGATTGCGATTCCTTTCTTGAGTACGCAAATTTACAAGGAAACAATGGGTAATCGAATTAATCTGACTGGCGCTCTGCTCTAATATGACAGAATAGCCATATATTATTTTTGCCAAAGAAATAAATTTTCCTTTTCATTGAGCTATGTTTATTACTTTGGGAGATATTCCTTGTTCACTGAATTTGGGGAGATCGGCCGCGAATCCGGGCGTAAATTTGTCCGATTCGCAAACAACTCCTAAAGTTGATATTGTCGGAACGCATCGCGTGAGGTGGATTTTGATATTTTTAATTTTACCCATTTAACTTAGCGTTATCTTGTTTGATTTATCATAAAATTTTCTAGTATGGAATGAAAATAAATTTTAGTTTTGTTTAGGAGATTACCTGCAAGGCCGCGGACTTAGATTCTTTAACTGACCTTATATTCAGTATAGAGGAGCAAATAGTACAGAAACTCTATTGTTTATACCAAATAAACTTAAGTCCAAACAAGAAAAATTCCATTATGAATTTAAAGTAGAGTAAACTGGCCTCAGTAGGGTAGCAAAAATTATCGAAATGTTAGAATATTTAGAAAATTTCTACTGAAAGGTTTTTGCGTGTTCGTGGATGTAGGTATGATTTAATAATAATGATTAGTGACTACTGTTGTAAAAAATAACCTCTCTGTAAACTTATTGTGAGCCAGTTTTTTGCGTCATAAACTCATAACTCATGTCTCGGATTGTCTCCTAATTCCCAAAAGAAATAAATCAACTACACATTGTCAACAGAAATATTTTATAACATAGCAGTGTTTAGGCTAAATAGTTGAACAGCTTGAACTTTTTGCTATAGGCTAAATACTGTAGTCTGTAGTCTGTAGTCTGTACTAGCCTACATATAGCTTTAAAAGTTCCACTAGGTACTAGGTAGCCTAGAATTAGGCTAGGTAGATAGAATTTGAAGCTGCAAGATTACAGGAATAATAGACTGTACAAAACCTAAGGAAAGTTCCATCTATGATCTAGTCATCTAGCCTTCCATCTAGGCATAGTGACAAACCAGCATAGTGGCAAAGCAGAGAGTTCTTTAGACTCTCCTTCAAGTTCAATTTAAAGTCCCTATAAGTAGACCAGTAAAGTATCATGGATACCACATCATACCAGCATTATCATAATTAAGTAATTGGTTTAAATCTTGAGTTATTGAGGAAATTAAAAATGAACTGATTCCAAAAAAGCTCTGGTTTGCCACTATGCAAACCAGAGATTTTTTAGAATAAGTTCATTTTTAATTTCCTTGTTTACTCAAGATTTAAACCAAATTATTATGTATGATAATGCTGGTATCCATGATACTTTGCTGGTCTACTCATAGGACTCAAAAATGAACTTGAGGGAGACTGGGAGAGTCTAAAAAACTCTCTGCTTAGCCACTATGCATCTAGGTGGCCCAGTGGTTAAAGTTCAGAGTAGGCCTAACAAGATTGGTGCAGACTACAGAGTAGTGCGGGTTCAATCCCAGCTCTGTGCGACAGTATTTGGTCAGAATTGGCTAGCAGCCTAGCACTAGCAGGCTGGGCAGTTAAGCCAAGCAAAATTGTAGCAGTGAGTTGCAAGTGCAAGACCGCAAAATGCTGTAAATGTTCTCATTGTTCTGCAAAGCTGCAATGTTAAGAATTGGCAACAGGCCTAAGGAGTAAGGCCTAATGAATGCTGAAACGGTGAAACCGCTATTATTATTAAAAGAAGTCACCATGCAAATTGCAAAGTTTGGCAATTGTATTGCCAAAATCTTAATTTTAGCCTAAAGTGTTGACAGTAATGTTGATTTATTGCCAGTTGCCAGCTTAGGCATAATTGTGCTGTGTTACAGTGACTGTAGAGGTGCTTCTACTGCGTCAAATGTGCCGTGTTGCAGTGACTGTAGAAATGCTTCTACTGCATCACATGTGCCGTCTTACAGTGACTGTAGAGGTGCTTCTACTACACCACATGTGACGTGTTGCAGTGACTGTAGAGGTGCTTCTACTGCACCACATGTGTTGTGTTGCAGTGACTGTAGAGGTGCTTCTACTGCACCACATGTGCCGTGTTGCAGTGACTGTAGAGGTGCATTTACTGCACCACATGCGCCGTGTTGCAGTGACTGTAGAGGTGCTTCTACTGCACCACATGTGTTGTGTTGCAGTGACTGTAGAGGTGCTTCTACTGCACCACATGTGTCGTGTTGCAGTGACTGTAGAGGTGCTTCTACTGCACCACATGCGCTGTGTTGCAGTGACTGTAGAGGTGCTTCTACTGCACCACATGTGCTGTGTTACAGTGACTGTAGAGGTGCATTTACTGCACCACATGCGCCGTGTTGCAGTGACTGTAGAGGTGCTTCTAACATGTGTTGTGTTGCAGTGACTGTAGAGGTGCTTCTACTGCACCACATGTGTCGTGTTGCAGTGACTGTAGAGGTGCTTCTACTGCACCACATGCGCCGTGTTGCAGTGACTGTAGAGGTGCTTCTACTGCACCACATGTGCCGTGTTGCAGTGACTGTAGAGGTGTTTTCACTGCGTCATTTGTATTGTTTTGACCAGCAACCTTGGCCGCCGCGGTGTGGCCGACAAAATAAAAACGAGCGTCCAACTTGCCAGGGCATCAGAAAACATGGCGGCTATAGCCATCTGATCCATCGCGCTGAGTTTGTTTTCAATAACACCTTTCTACAGGAGTTAGGTACTAAGCTAATTTATAACTAACCTGTCCCTCTGCAGTTTACATAGAGGACAAGACAATCTATCATCAATTTTCCCGTACGAAGAGATGGTAAGTTCATCAGCCAATCGTTGACGGCCTTTTGAGCAAAATCCACCAATCATAGACAAGAAAATAGAGCGTAAGTACTTACGTTCACTTAGCCAGTTTTGAAAGCATGGCCCCAGGACGACAACATTCACATTCTTCCCACGTATCTATAAATATTTTAATGATTTATTTATTTTAGCGATTTAGCGTGTTAAAATTTTTTAAATGTTGTACATATACTGATAATATTGAAGAAATGAGTAACACGCACTGGTAACATGCGTTATTCTCTCTGTCCTCTCAGCCACGCATTTCTTACCGTAGCAGCGCTCGGGCGCGTGGAAGAAAAACTTCTTCAACCACGCAACATCGGCGCGTGATTGAACGCTTGTCTCATTATCGACGATCTTATCGACGATCCTCAGCGGATCGCATCGCAGATCAGTTGATCCGTGATACCTCGGAGCGAGATTAGTTGATCCGTGATACCACTTCTTTATAAATGAATGATTTTGAAGCGAGATTCCACTAGGAATGAGCCAAGCGAAATTCCGGCCTCAGTTATGCACGATCTTCCATTGATGTCACGTCCATAATCTATTGTTCGAAAGTATTTAAGGTATATATAAAAGCTAAAGTTTTTAATTGCATTGTTTGATAGTATTTTAGAAGACTTATTGTATGCATGGAATCGCGATGGGACTTAAAATTTGTTATTTTACTTCTGAATCACTACTGATATGACATTGTGTGTGAACGTATTTTAATTTTCATTGTTTCGTGATCCAGCACAGAGGTACGTGGGTGCAATAGTTTTCTTTATATTCGAGATATTGTGCGTGTAAATTTTATGGTGCGCATATATTTATCATGAAATTCGTTCTATATATTCTTTGTTCATTTGTAAAGTATTCAGTTTCATATTCTGTTTTTTAGTTAATTATCAACAGTAGTGAATTTTTGCTTATCTGTGCATTGCAGAAAATCTCCAAATCTGAGGCAAGGAAATGCACGGTTTATATTTTGTTTCTATTGTGTTAGAATTTGTTTATAATTTTATTAGTGTTATTCATCTTTCTTTTCATAATTTCTTTCTGATCATTGATAAATGTCTGGGCTCAGAGAAGTTTTGTTATATTATTCAACGAATGAACACAACAGTTTACGTGATTTGGGAAACACTTTGTTGCAGAGAAATAATTTTAGAATTATGGGAGAAAGTGGTTAATAATAGTTTAACTAAAACTCCCATTGAAGAATAGTTCAACTTAAAATGCCGTTTAACAATAGTTCAACTTCCTATAATAGTTCAATGCCCGTTGAAGAAAAGTTGAACTCGCTCAAATGTTGATGAGTAGTTGAATTCACACTACTGTTGAAGAAAAGTTGAACTTGTACACTTATTGAAGATAAGTTAACCTTAACCACTGCTAATAATAAATATTCTAACTAACCCATTCCTGTTTTTCATAACTCACTTCGAAATTATTTTCACTCTAAGTTTTAAGGGAAATAAATCAGCATGATTCTAGACTCAACAACGTAACAATAAAAGAAGCACACACGTGATAAAAAATTAAGTTACGTACTTTAATACCGAGCTATCGAACACACATGTTAAAAAAATATCTTAGGTATACTTAAAAAAATTTAAAGGAGCATTTTGTCCAAAAAGATACACATTTTCTTTCCCATAACACTAGCAGAAAGCAGGCATAGCAACGATATTTTATTTTATCAGGCTAAACTGGGTCAGGATGACTCACTTGTAACTATACGACAAAGTCTTACTCGTTTCTTTCAGTCTAACCTTAACCCTATATTAATTAAGTATTTATTAAGAGAACAGGAATAACATCGAATCATGATCACATGAAATAATACTACACTAGATTCAAAAATATAATTATTATAGATACATAGGGAGGTCAAATTTAAAATAATAATTTTCGACCAGAAGTTTATGCAGTCATCGAAATTCCGGGGCTTATTTTGTGAAAGTTTCTCGTGTCTCTAGATGCATCACTCAAAAAATATATATGTCAATTTGTCCAAATAGCAACACACATTTCACACGTAGCAATGTTACGCATTTTTTATTCAGGCCAAACTGCTTTGGATGACCCACTTGGGGTCAATGAGTGTATCGTTATTGGGACCAAGCCTCACTCACGTCTCTGAGCGAGTATTAATTACCATATTGTTTAATTACCAAATTACCATATTGTTTAATTACCATATTACCATATTGTTTAATTACCATATTACCATATTGTTTAATTACCATATTACCATATTGTTTAATTACCATATTACCATATTGTTTGACCAGTATTGTTTGACCTGCACACGAGGGTAAAAAGTGCATCGCAATTCGAACAAAATGTAACTAATTTCTCTGAGTGATGGCAACTACCATATGTTGAGCGGCTCACGGAAGCACAACATTCCTTTAGGCCGCAGTTAATGCAATTCAGGTTTTATGGACGTCACATGGAAACTTCCTGGNTACCATATCTTCTCACTCACGTCTCTGAGCGAGTATTAATTACCATATCTTTTCACTCACGTCTCTGAGCGAGTATTAATTACCATATATTGTTTGACTTGCAACCGAGGGCAAGAAGTACATCGTAATTTGGACAAAGTCCACCTCGTTTCTTTGAGTGATGGCAATTACCATATGTTGAGCGGCTCACGGAAGCACAACATTCCTTTAGGCCGCAGTTAATGCAATTCAGGTTTTATGGACGTCACATGGAAACTTCCTGGATTAAGACGAGCTACTTACTATGGAATAACGTAAATTTGCATGTCGTAGAATCTTAAAATAGGACACCTTCGGTCGTTTGATTGTTTATAGGTTTTTTAAGATTATATTAACGAGTTCGTTGAGGTTTGTGGTGAACCGATAAAAATCCGGTGAGCTGTTTGTTACAGGGACCAGAAAAGGTGTGGATTGTAATATGCAAATCTGGATCCACGGTGCGTGTCTCAAAGTGTCATGACGAGGTAGCCATGAGGCGTCTTTTTAATTCACGTATATGTTGTAACGATGTCATTTATAGTTGAGATAATTAGCATAATATATTTGTGATATACGATCATATTTTAGTTAATATTGCAGTCCCTCTGCACTTCGTTATGAGGGACTGCATGGTCGTTATGTACGGCTGTGTTTGACAGTCATTATGTATGGCAGTGTTTGACAGTCATTTTATGTATGGCTGTGTTTGACAGTCATTATGTATGGCTATGTTTGACAGTCATTATGTATGGCTGTGTTTGACAGTCATCATGTATGGCTGTGTTTGACAGTCATTATGTATGGCTGTGTTTGACATTCATCATGCATGGCTGTGTTTAACAGTCATTATGTATGGCTGTGTTTGACAGTCATTATGTATGGCTGTGTTTGATAGTTATCATGTATGGCTGTGTTTGATGTATGGCTGTGTTTGACAGTTATCATGTATGGCTGTGTTTTATTGTCATTATGTATGGCTGTGTTTGACAGTCATTATGTATGGCTGTATTTGACAGTCATTATGTACGTCTGTGTTTGACAGTCGGACTCCGGCTGTCAGTGACAGGAGGTGAGCATTTGACAGGCGGGTATTACAGACGGTCACCGACAGATGCTCTGCAAACACAAACTGACCTCTGACAGACGGACAGACAAGCTTTTAGGGTAACTCCAGGGGTCCTGTTCTGAACACACATATGCCATAGACGTAATCATTTATAATTTGAATATTGGGGACTTCTTAAGGTATCTCTACTTATGTACGAGTTAAATTAATGTTTTAGATTTTGGTGACATTATTCTTGGTAGTGTAATGCTTAGGGGTATATTTTTTAACTTTTTAGAGCTTCATTCCTGGGTTATTTCGGGAACTTTATTTCTTGGGCATTTATTTAATTGTGGGGACTGTGTTATTGGGGTATTTATTTTATTTATAAAGCTAGATTTATATTTGGACATCTATTCTACTTCTCTTTTCCCCAACTTTTGTCGTTTGGGTTTGAAATACCGAGAGAAAAAATTGAAAGTTGTAAATAAATACATTTAAAAAGTAAAATTAACAAGGATTTGGTATATTTTAGCGTGCTAGTATAGATACATGGCAAATGTGCGAATACATTTTCATAATCATTTTAGATCTGGTTCAATTGATAATAGTTATCAGAAAAGCTGTTGCTCTTCCGATAGGCTGAATTTTTCATAGGCTTATTGGCATGAATTGTTGGTAGGCCTTGTAAAGGTCAGC
This sequence comes from Hyalella azteca, assembly GCF_000764305.2. Classification (NCBI taxonomy): domain Eukaryota; kingdom Metazoa; phylum Arthropoda; class Malacostraca; order Amphipoda; family Hyalellidae; genus Hyalella; species Hyalella azteca. The sequence goes on along the minus strand of NW_025938417.1, from coordinate 12,012 downwards.
CTTCTTAGGCCGACTGAACGACAGACCACAGCAACATTCTGACATCAGGCGACCACGCCTGACGTGCTGACTCTTGTTAATGTAGCCTCCCTCGTCAGAGACCTGCTGTCTCTTGTTAATGTAGCCTCCCTCGTCAGAGACGTGCTGACTCTTGTTAATGTAGCCTCCCTCGTCAGAGACGTGCTGACTCTTGTTAATGTAGCCTCCCTTGTCAGAGACGTGCTGACTCTTGTTAATGTAGCCTCCCGCGTCAGAGACGTGCTGACTCTTGTTAATGTAGCCTACCTCGTCAGAGACATGCTGTCTAGTCTTCAGCATATCATGCCACCAGGAGTCTGACGTTGTAATAAGGTTGATCAAATCTTTATTTAACAAAATCAACTCGTTCTTAATGAATGCATTAAGCAACATCTGTTGGAGAACCAAACACTTTAATAAATGAGAAAGACTTTGTCCATAAAACGATTGGCCCTTTTTGCATGGAACTATCTCAGCCGGTATGACTTACGTAATTTAAAAAAATTCGTCGCTTTTGTGTGTTACTGATATACTTTTGTGTTACTTACTTATGTGTTACTTATTTTTATGGTTGCAGTAAGAAATAAATTTTTCCCTGGGTCTTATAACCTCCTGCGTGGATTGAATGCTATAGCTCAGGTTGGGAATTAACGAGAATTAAACAACGTATAACACATGGGATGTCCCGTTTTGATCTAGTGGACGATGCCATACGCAGGCTAACAAACGCGTCAAATGGCGGGAAGTTCGAAATTGTTCCGCATATATAAGCGTCTTATACATGTAGTTCACTTGATTGCATCGTACTAATTTGTCAAACTTTTGCTTAGGTGTTATGTTAGCTCATAATGGAACTGCGTTCTCTAGCCTGTACCTGAGCTAGAGCTGAGCTAGCCGCTGAGTGTCGCGGTTATGATATATGATAAAATGTTCATAATTTAGCCTAAAGCATGTAAAGTGGCTTATATGTACTATATTGTGGGTCAATTCTTTGTATTACTGGCTTCTGATAAATGATTTATTGACTGGTCTTTATTGTTAAATGTGAATGCAGGCAAGATATGGTCGCCAATGCGGTAGACGCATATAGGGTCAGAATGCTCAGTACTAGGGATAGAAAGATTACTCTGTACTATGGATGTAATTCATACTATGGATTTAAAGCTGTACTTCATAGAATGTGCTTTATAATATGGATACAGTACTGTACTACGTACTCTGGGTAAAAGCAGCGTTCCGCTACCTGTAATATATAGAGCAGATTTGATGAACTGGAAAAAAGTTCAATTCATAAAATTCGATCCTTTTGTTCTGATATTTCAGTAACTTGAGACTATATAAGCAAGTGAAAGGAAATTTCCGAAATAGTTTCATTTTATTTGATTAGTAAACACTAAATGAACATATAATAACTTTAAAATAGGCAATGTTCGCAAATTCAGACGCTAAAAAATCACGCAAAAGTTTCCGGCAACGGATTTAGTGATTCTTAATAAACAAAATACTATGACGAAGACCGAGCGCAGATGATCATTAAATTAATTTCCAGCAGGCTATATACGCCCACAAAAATGTCTAGGAATTATCGAAATTTTATAAGAACTATTTTATCGTTGAAAATATGCCGCTAAAATATCTAGTTTCATTAATTTCCATTCATTTAGGAAATGAATTACTTCTCCACTGTTTGCAATTCATTCAGGAAACGTATTACTTTTCTAAACTGAATGCCATTCATTCAGGAAATGTATTACTTTTCTCCACTGTATGACATGCCTCTTCGGGACATTTACTTAGCTCTGATGTGTAGCTCTGATGTGTAGCTCTGATGTGTAGCTCTGATGTGTAGCTCTGATGTGTAGCTCTGATGTGTAGCTCTGATGTGTAGCTCTGATGTGTAGTTATGGTACACTGTTGTTTAGTTATGGGACACTGATGTGTAGCTATGGCGTACGGATGTGTAGCTTTAGTACACTGATGTGTAGTTATGGTACACTGATATGTAGTTATGGTACACTGATGTGTAGCTATAGGACACTGATGTGTAGCTATAGGACACTGATGTGCATCTATGGTACAATGATGTGTATCTTGGGTGCTCACGCATGCACAATAATGTGTATTTATACAGGTTTGATTGAAGAGCAGAGCGTACTCTTTATTAACAATTTTCTTATTGTTTTTTTTTTCGATGAGCCGAACGAAATTTCTTGCAGGTGCTTGGAGAACAAAAAGCAGATTACCAAATGACATTTTACTGGAATGCGACGTTTCGAATATATCAATTTTCATTATCAAGCAAGTGAGGACTTTTAAGAATAATATTTTATTATTAAGAATAAGATTGTACAATAAGAAAATTATTAATAAAAACTACCCTCTGGTCTTCAATCAAACCTGTATAAATGAAGAACTTCTGCCTAACTACACTAATAATGTGTATCTAGACTGCATACACTGATGTGTATCTTTGATGCTCACTCAGATTTCTGAGATATATAGTTGGGTCAAGTAACAATCGAGATTACTGCGCCATGTAACAATAATTTTCTCTGCATCTAAGCTCGTAGAAAGCTTTCGTAATGGCACCAGCGCTTCGAATTAGTAATTCATCATTCCCAGTTTTATGATATCTGAAGCACGCACATGATGGAGGATGGGGCGGAAAAGGCTGGGTTGAAGCTTCATGCCTGGGCAGTCGGTCATGTAGGTAGCATATGTCTGGGTCTGGACCGCTTGTCTTGGCAAAGACATCATGTCTTGACAGTCGGTCATGGTGGGGCCACATGTCTGGACAGAAGAATCATGTCTGGGCTGAAGCATTATTTCGGAGCAGCAGCATCATGTCTAGCCGGCATCATCATGTCTATAGGAGAAAGGATCATGTATGGGCAGAGGCATCATGTCTGGGCAGAAGCATCATGTCAAGTCTGCAAGCTGTTACCGAAGCGATGCAATACCATCGCCTGGTGTACGACGATATAACCAAAAATATGGCGGCCGCCGCCCCGAGCTAAGGTCGCATGCCGTGGTGGTGGCACGAGTCTTTCGTTTGGACCTCTACAAAGCTGTGCTGGAAGGCCAGTTTTGGTGGCACAGCGGGCCACAATTTCCAGCAGCCCTTGCACAGGCAACTCAATAAATCCCTATCCAAGTTCGTAATCTTTAGAGGGAAAACGAATCTGCGTTCAGCAGACCGACGACTGATCGAGCTCGTTGTCCTGCTGTGCTATTCCTACGCAATGTTGCGTGTTACAGATGGTAAAACGTTGGCATCGGGAGACCACCCTTCATCTCATCTTATTATGTGTACTTATGTCTTGCAATTTTGCGGTTTCGGAGACTCTTTGCTTGCTTTTTGTTTGGTTTCGACGTTATTTATGAGGTGCTTAGTTAAAAAAGACAATGTAACTAAGAAAGCCATAGTGGAGCTTTTGATGGACCATATCTAAGGTCCATAAAGCGGGGCAGCATAGCTCCGTAATTGCACGGAACGCTGTCATATACCAGCGACAGCGTCTGGGCCACAGAAGCGTGCATGCCGCGGCGCCATCTTGCGGCAAGTTATGTTCCTCATTTTGTCGATGGAAACAGCATCGTAAATACACGTATTTTCTGTTGGATCTCGTTCCCAATAATCATAGCTCCTGTGTTTTCTTTTCCTCGACTGAAATTCTTTTAGTTTGTTTTCACTTCATGTAAAGGAAGCATTTTCTTATACATGCGTTAAACAACTATTGAACGAATATTTTTATAGGTAAAACATTTTATTCGAATAATATGGTTTGACGTCAACTGGAAATATACTTTTGGGAACTTCATATAATGAAAATTGACATAGAAAGACATAATTTTTTACTAAAAAATTTCATTCTATTCTTCATAACTGCATATCCGGTACCATTGCGTTTGAGATAACTGCACCCTTTACGTCCGTGCATTTGTGATAACAGTAGAAGCTTCATCCTTGTATTTGTGATAACTGCACCCGTTTCGTCCGTGCATTTGTGATAACAGTAGAAGGTTCATCCCTGCATTTGTGATAACTGCACCCGTTGCGTCCGTGCATTTGTGATAACAGTAGAAGCGTCCGTGCATTTGTGATAACAGTAGAAGGTTCATCCCTGCATTTGTGATAACTGCACCCGTTGCGTCCGTGCATTTGTGATAACAGTAGAAGCTTCATCCATGTATTTGTGATAACTGCACCCGTTACGTCCGTGCATTTGTGATAACAGTAGAAGGTTCATCCCTGCATTTGTGATAACTGCACCCTTTGCGTCCGTGCATTTGTGATAACAGTACTAGGCACATCCTTAATTTTTTGGTACCATTACTCGGTATATCCTTGCTATTGTAATAACTGTGCAACGTCTTGCCCTTCACCCTGGCCTCCTGCAAGCTGAAGGCCCACGCAACCGCAGCCTCCCGACATCAGCCTTCAAAGATTCCACTCAGGTTTTCTTATTTATCTGAAGGCGGTCGTCGGGAGGGCGTCGCAAGCGCAGACTCGGCCGCCCGTGCAACTTTCGCCCCTAGGGCGAGGCTCTGACGGGCGGTAATCGCCATCCTCGAACAGCTCAACTTGCTGCATCCCCAGCTCTTCAGCAAAACAGTCGCAGCATCTTCCATTGTATTTCCTTATTTCTGACGCTAATGCCGGAATATTCCATTTATTTCCAGAGATTTTTACAAGAGCAAACGACGGTGGGTCGTATCCCGAGGGAGTGGGGCTCAGCTGAGGGAATTGCTTGATGAGAGACTCGCTCGTTTTCTGCGCATAATTGTTGCAAGCCGAACCCTGCCGCTGCCAGTCTCTACTATTCAAAGAATGCCATTGAAACAGTGAAGCTAATGCACGCTCATGTCCTTTTGGTGTTTCTGGAAATGCAATCTTTAAGATGTAAAGAAACTCACTGGATGAACCCATATTTATGATTGAGGATGGTTAGATAAANTCTTATACACATCTAGATGTGTATAAGAGACAGACCTTGCCTTGGGCACGAGAGACTGGAAAGTCAAGATCGCTAAGCACTACCGCAGCGTATGGCATAATGCCTGGTCAGCCCTACCTGCCCACATCACCAAGTCAAACCCAAAACTTGACTCACTCACCCCTACAGAACTGCCCCGACCCCAACAAGTAGCCATCACTCGCCTACGACTGGAAACATGCCTCCTCACACACAGTCACCTGTTCACTAAGTCCCCACCGCTCACATGCTCCTCCTGCCATTGCCAACAAACAATAAAACACATCTTCATCGACTGCCCATTATACACTCAACAACAACACACCTTGCGCACAGCCTGTCAGCAACTGAACCTCCCTTTCTCTCTGAGCACTCTTTTCTCGCCACCATTTGACCCTGAAATGATAATACAATTTCTGCGCAAGACCCAACTACTGGACTCGATTTAAAAATGAGGCGGAGAGGGGGCGCTAATACCTTCGTCGGTGCTGCGCCGTATCTTAACCAAGTAACCAAGTAATTGTGAATTTAAAGTAGAGTGAACTAGCGTCAGTAGGGTAGCAAAAATTATCGAAATGTCTGAATATTTGGAAAATGTCTACTGAAAGGTTTTTGCATGTTCGTTGATGTATGATTTAATAATAATGATTGCTGATGCTGCTGCTAAACTGGGGCATCACTCTGCCTTGTTCCCTCTACGCACTACGGTCTACCTTGCTCCGATCATTGGATGCTCATGCCCTTGCTATGCTTCGGTATCGGTCATGTTTTCTTAATTTTTGGGAGTTAGAATGGGTTTCTGCAGTGGCTACTGATGGACGGGGCCACCATCTTGCTTCCATTCGCTCAGGGTTGTCTCCAGTTCCATGGATTGGGATTCAATTATTGGATTGGATTGCCTGTCATTCTCGCCGTGTTTTAGCGGTCTTAAGTCTTAACAATTAACATGCCTTTGTGGCTTTGCCTTGGACATGTTGGGGTTTGTTCTTACCTCCATTGATTTGGGATGGCTGACACTCCCATGTCATGTGCCTGTATTGTGGGGTAGAAGAAACAACTGAACACTTACTCCTGATAGGGTAAACGCGGTAACCCATGAGAGGCAGGTGATGGTGTCAAGCATCAACATAGAATCATAGTGGCAAACCAGAGATTTTTTAGAATCAGTTCATTTTTAATTTCCTCATTTACTCAAGATTTTAACCAATTTCTTATGTATGATAATGCTGGATTGCTGGTATCCATGATACTTTACTGGTCTACTTATAGGACTCAAAAACAAACTTGAGAAGTTGAGGGAGAGTCTAAAAAACTCTCTGCTTTGCCACTATGACTGTCTGCATCAATGCCCTGGGAGGCTGGGATTCCCTCTCATCTCTGTGTGACGTGTGTGTGCTTCTTGGCAGAGGCAACTACCCCAGGGCCCAGAAGAGTTCAGCACTCCAAAGTGCAAGCAACTGCTACATATCTCACACAAACTGGTTGTCTAACTACCTTATACTTATAGCCAATGAAGAGCACTGGATCCAATGACAATTTCCCTCTCATAGCTTCACATCATGAGAAACTGATGACAAGGTGGAGAGAATGCACCAGCCGTGAGCCGACCAGCGGAGAGAAGAAAGAAGCTGAAATGAGAAGATGACGACAAGAATTATATAAACATTGCTCATTGCTGAGTCCAGCCTCCTCGGATTGTCTCCTAAATTCCCAAAAGAAATAAATCAACTGCACATTGTCAACAGAAATATTTTATAACATTGCAGTGTTTAAATAGTTGAACAGCTTGATAGCTTTAAAAGTTCCACTAGGTAGCCTAGATAGAATTTGTCTTGAATTTGAAGCTGCAAGATTACAGGAATAGTAGACTGTGCTCACCATCACTGTAGAAAACCCAAGAAAAGTTCTATCTAGCCTTCCATCTAGGTGGCCCAGTGGTTGCAGTTCAGAGTACAAGTACCAAGATTGGTGCAGAGAAGTGCGGGTTTGATCCCAGCTCTGTGCGATAGTTTTTGCTCAGAATTGGCTAGGAGGCCGGGCGGTGAAGCCAAGCAAAATTCTAGCAGTGAGTTGCAAGTTCGAGACCGCAAAATGCTGTAAATGTTCTCATTGTTCTGCGAAGCTGCGATGTTAATTGTTAAGAATAGGCAGTAGGCAACAGGCCTAATGAACACTGAAACTGCTATTATTATTAATTAAAAGAAGTCACCATGCAAAGTTTGGCAATTGTATTGCCAAAATCTTAATTTTGGCCTAACATGTTGACACTTGACAGTATTGTTGATTTGTTACCAGTTGCCAGCTTAGGCATAAAATTAGGCATAAGCCACCCATGAATTGCAAAAATGCCCATGAATTGGGCCAATTTTACCCTTTTCTATGGTATTTTTCCAATTATATCAGTGAAATATGAGGAAAGCAGACTCATTTAACCCATAATTGTTGAAAATCACCATTAAAATGATGAAGTAACACATAATATGTAGATATACAGCTGTTGGTTTTCTTATAAAAGCTCTGCAATTTTTGCTATATGAATTATCTCTTATCTAAACTCTAATTGGTAACAAAAGCTCACAATTGAGCCTTAAGATGCCAGTTGTTGAAAATGTATTATTCTGAACTTGCAAGATTTTAGTCTCAAGTAGGATTTAGTATCAAGTAGGAAATTTAATATTTTGGATTGTAAGCACCAGTCTCTCATTCCGAGCATAATTTCACCTTGAATTCCAAATCAAGTCTAATTTAGTCTAGTGAATTGTAGTATTTCCCAAGTGGTAAGACAAGAGCCTTGAATTTTTTTGCTTAAATATTTCATCTGCAAACTTACATGGTTTGATTAGATTTGAAGTGAGGCTTTGAGGCTGATCTTTTGTATATAGGTGCCAAATTGCAATTATGTATAACAGTACATATGGTTTGTATAAGATTAATTACCTAGGTACTGTATATACCGGTACTTGGTTAATACCAACATTTATAGTTGGTCTATATTTCTGATATGTTGTTAATAATGTTAATCTACATCTGTTGTTGAGTCAGTCTTCAATTCAATTACACTAAGGAAGCACTGTTCCCTAACATAATAATAAGTCCAACTAGTAAATAGGCATAGTCTTGTAGTTGGTTCAACAGCTATTATAATAAATCATCCTAAGAAAGTTTAGTCCATGGATTGAAGATTGATCATAGTGGCAAAGGCCATAGAGCAGAGAGTTTTCAAACTCGTCCTCAAGTTTGATTTTGAGTCTTTAAGTAGACCAGCAAAGTATCATGGATACCGTACCAGCATTATCATAGGTAGGTATATAAGATATTGATTTAAATTTCAGCCCCTTGGGCCCTCAGGTAAATGAGGACATTAAAAATGAACTGGTTCTAAAAAATCTTTGGTTTGCCTGGGAGGCTACGACTTGGCCACTGGTTAGTCAATTGGTTAGTCATGACCATATGTATAGGGTGAAGTATTGGATACACAATAAAGTGCCAAATAACTTTAAAAAGTGCTCCTCCAATTTCTTTTTTCAGCTATATTTCACTGTTATTTATGAATGAAGATGGATCTTGAGGATACTAAAACTTTTGTTGGTATTTATTTCAATAAGGAAGATTGGCAAGTTGTTCCCAGAATTTGGTTGTTTGAGGAAAATGCCAGAATTTACACCTATTGGCCTGACGTCGGTGATGTTGGCACGTTGGCTAGGCTGTGCACTCCTGTGCAGAAGACCTGGCGTTCATATCCAGTGCAGAAAATTGTTGCAACCTCAGGTAAGCAGCTGTATTTCTGCACTCTCATATGTATATACAGCTTATTTCTGCCATTGAATTACTACATTTTTTCCACTTGTGAATCAATTTTCTGTGGAAATATTGTTAAAATTGATTATGATATAGGTAATGCTGAAAAAGTGTAAGAATGATTTATAATTAAATTTCAATTAGCCAAAAGTTGATACGGTAACTCTAGTTCTGCTTTGTAATTACAACCATTTTTAACGTACGGTATAATAATGTCACAAATACAAAAGTCTTCTATTTTTGTTAACTTTGGGTGACAGAAACAATGAAGGGAGTACATGTTTTTGTTCATTTGATATCTGTCTCAGTGACACAGCCTGATCTGTGGTTACTTGTATAATTTAAAATGTCTAATATGAAATTAATGATATAATGAAAGAAATTGTCAGCAGCCAAGTTGAATAAAATTTCTAATTACAATTCTAAGAATGAGGATAATTTCTGGGTTGAAAATAGTTTATTTAGTTATAATAAGGCAATTTTTGTTTTAATTTTATTTTAGAGGACTACAAACGAACTGAACACAAAGTGCTGTGTGGCCACATGAGCCAGAGGCAGTCTTCAGAGATTGAAGTGGGCCCCCGCAAACATAAGAAAGGTAAGATCTGTACATGTCTACATGTTCATAAATTGCTAAATTCCTTATATTATTAGTTTACTTATAGGTATTGCATGTTAACCAAGAAGTTCAATGTGAAGAAACATCCAGTCAATTCACCATATTTTTATTTAAAGTATTGTTGATCAAATACAAATAATTTTTTTTTCTAACTGTGATAAAAACCTTATTATGCTGTATTGATGGGTTAATAATGAACAAATTGGTTTGTTGGTGGACATTGTTCCTTGAAAGTACCTACTCAACATATGCCATTATTTTAGCTTATACTGCATGAAAAATGATTTCTATGCATTTTAAAATAGATCTACAGTTGCCAAACCTGGTATTAATTAATTGCCTTCCAAAGTGTAAAAAAAATGTTCAGAGGATCATTAGAGGGTCATTAGGAGTGAAATATATAGCATTATAATTTATTCAATAAAATTATTGAAAACATTAATGAGAAGAACAATGTGCTTGTTGTGATGCTTGTTTGAGTAACTAGGTTTAAAAATTAACTTATGTAGGTAATTAAATAAGAAATATACTATGTCAAATTTCTACAGTCAAACTGCAAAATGAAAACGAATAGGTAGGATTTGAAATAATCCCATCTGTGTTTAAAAGTTAGCTTGTTCATTTTAAGGGTAAAATTTCCTGATAAACTTTCGTTCTAAGCCTTCTTGAATCCTATTTAGACCCATCATACTATGTACTAGTATCCATGAATGTCCATGTAATAAATATACATTATATACTTAAACTATTTGGTATATATTATATTAATCTATGACTACTATTATATATTTTACTATGATACCTAATAATTTTACTATGATAGTTAAATTAGTTGTTCTTAGTTAAATATATTACATAAAGTAGTTAAATGTAATCCAGAATGACTTTAGTTAAGTGAAATACGTGTCATTAAGNGCTTTAAGATGAGACTAAGCATGTAACTGCAGCACAACTCAAGTAGAAACTATATTCAAAGATTTCAGCAGCTAATTAATTTATATCTAATTTCTTAAAGAACTCTCCCACCCGCTTCCCTTTAAAGAGATGTCATTAACGTAAATATTGGCGTACAGCGATGGCAGTGGTACCATTGGAAAGAGCAGAATTGCAGCTTTCAGATGAGCACAAAAACCGAAAAACGCCAAAATTGAAAATTTTAGCCCGGTCGGTCCCCTTAAATCGTATATAATTGTTGTATGTGTGGCACAACACTCGCTTACACGGTAGGGTGACCGAGTGTTAGAGATCAGCAAGACTAGACCAGTGAGTTATGGGTTCGAGACCCGCTACGAACCATGAAATTTCTAGTCAAAATCTGCCATGTGGCCGGGCGGTTAAGCACAGCAAGATTGGATTATCAAGTTGCGTGTTCGAGAACTGCAGTAAGCTGTGGAAATTCCTTGTGGTTCACAATCAGCGACAGATATGATGTCCCAATTTTCGACACTAACACTGCTATCAATTTAAAGACGTATATATACTTATATATTTTGTTTTATCTTCACCGTACCAACCCAGCCAGAGCGCGTATCATGGCTCGCCGTCGTAAGCAGCGGCGCTTCAAACTTCCAGGCCCGCTGGACCGCAGATCTTCTAGTCCAGACCTGCCATCGTTCCCGCGTGAGTACGAGAGGCAGACCTGGTGAATAATGCATAATAGGTGAATGTTTGTTGAATTCAAGGGTAGTTTTTGGCTAAAATGTTGTAGATGAATAAATAAATGCCTGTTGACGAAAGAGAGTTTGCTGTTGAATATAACTTGAAAATACCGGTAGTGTTACATTATGTAGTCCTCCCACTCTACTTCGCTGTTCGTATTCTGAAATATGCACGTTACATAGCTTAAAAGAATATTTGAATTCATTCAAAAATTCGAATTCATTCGAAAATTCGATCCAAGATTCTTCCTTTTAAAAAATATTGAAATCCTGTTAAAAAATTGATATTTATCGATCGTACAAAAAGTAATTATTTTGAAAATTTATTACGTACATTCAAACAATTTGATTGCGTTGAATCTATGTTATAATAAATTATTTTTGCTCGTGAATAATATGAAGCATGCGAATCAATTGTTTAGATATCATTTATTACATCAGACCCATCGCAGTTGATGCATCTGCCTGGCAAGATTAATCGTAAATCTCCTGAATTTGGCCAAACCCCGTAAGTGAGCTCATTATTTTCTCATGTATGGGAGAAGACTCGGAAAAATGAGTGAGACTTTGTCCAAATAGCTGCACATTTTTTGCCCATGTTTAGGTTATCCTCCCCCAGTTTGGAAAGAAAATGGGCGTATCAGTGATACGTTCGATATCTACTCATGCTGTAATATTCAGGTGTCATTATTTGAGCAATATATTGCCCAAATAGTTTAGTTTTGTTCCATTAATTTAGAACTAGTAATTTTGAACTTAGTGATTAACTGACTTATTGAATCATATTTTTGTGTTTTGTCTATTTTTTTACCTTTTAAGTACTGAGTTTTCACGTTCATAACTAAAAAATTCACAATAACTTTGAAAAAATCGCGATAATATTCAAAATTGAAAGTTCTTGTATGTTGTTACAATATATTTTTGCGTAAGCTCGCGGTCGTTG
>NW_025938416.1:0-3344 GCF_000764305.2 Hyalella azteca | reverse complement strand
ACCAGATGGAACAAGAATTGAAGCACCAAAAGACTTTTGTAAGAATCCTGAATTCAGCACTTTTCTGGATTTGCGGATGATTCACATTGCTGCTGACATGAAGCATCGAGTGCTTGGTTTCAATCAAGAGATAGATGAGCTTTGTAAGCAAAGATTGGTTTATCACCATCCTGGAGGTGGCTATACTATCCGTCATCAGAATAGACTTCAGTTATTGTTGTCTCAGATGTGGCGAAAGTTGATAGGTCAGGAGGTGGCTGTGACTGACGATGAAAAGGTAGAAGCTAAGTTGCTCGAAACCTATCCCAGGCAATCTGCCACTAGATTGATGGGCTTCTGGAGATACCTCCGAGACAAGGGAGCTGTCAGAGCTAAAGAATTCTATGGCAAGGACAGCTACTACCGTTATCTGCGGGAATTAGAAGCAGCAGGTGTTTCCAGGGCTACGACAAGAGTCGTAGATGTGGATCAAGAGTTTTTGGATAAGTTCACCTGGTCAATTCCATCTGTCTTTGCCGTCAATCATCAAGACCTGGAGACAGATGCAGGCGATCGCATCTTCAACCAACCAGTGATTCCTGGTGTCCTAAACTAAATCGGACAATGTAAGCAATTGATTACCCATCTCAGAACGAGTGCCTCATCAGACCAAAATGCAATCTGATGAGGCACTTCATTTTGGATTCTGCCTCAAGTTCATTCACTTGTCACAAGAGAATGATATAGTGGTCATAGTTCAGTAATTCACTGTGACAAGTGTTATGCCGAATCCTAAAGGCAATGAGGCCACGTTGAGGAAGTACAAACCAAAGTGGAAGTCAGGCCCGACTCACACGATCCGCGTTCCGATCGCACTCAGCGATCAGATTTTGGACTATAGCCACCGGCTGGATGAAGGCGATGTGGAGCAACCAGCACCGAATCCTGGATCTCTGTCCCAAGTGGTTCGTGATTTGGAGTATCTCGCTACCACTCCGCGAAACAACTTCTCAACAGCGAGAAGGGCTTTGCTTCAATCAGCCATCAACAGGCTTAAAGCACTTGTGACAAGTGGTTAAATTAAAACGGCTGCGATCTGTGTTGGAACCACTGATCGCAGCCTACTCACCCGGTTAACTTCACTAACCAAGGAGCACATCTATGATGCAGCATGATCAATGTCTTGCAGGTGGTTGCATGGCAAGTTTTGTACAAAACTCTCTGGGCCTGGAGCCGCCCAAGTTTCCGATCGGCTCGCGAGTCTCATCACTCTGGTCTGATGAGAATGACAACCTACGTTGTGATGTGGGTTATGTGGTTGGCATCTTTCCAGCTCCAAAAAATTGGACCGCTGGATGGTGGTATGTCGTCCGGTTGGATCAGATCGATGGGTGCTCATGGCTGACTTTGCCACACGATGATGAGTGTCACGAGTCAGAACTTGAATCACTTGTCACAGACTGCGGGTAATGCGGTGCAACTGCGGAACGGTTGCAGTGCAAGGAACCCGCACCCGCACCGCAGTTTTACCCGCAGTTGTGACACCCGACCAATCCTTTCCCTTGCCTGCTTGTCCCGCCAGCAACCCGCCAGTGAATTCAAGTTCTGACACAGGTGAAATAGTGTTGTCGAATCACTGTAGAGGCTCTTTAACCACTGTCATGCTCAATAGAACAGGTTTGGTATCTCGCATGTTTTGCTGTTCGTCCTATGCCATTTACACCATTCAGCAGGCAATGTTTGATGTCCAGGTCTTACTAACAGCTGGACATTTGTTGGAAATTTCCAACTTTCTACTTTGCAGCAGGTCGGAAATGAGCATGAAAAAAGCAGGTCGGTTAAAACCTACCCTGCTCATTTTTCCTCGGTTTATGGAGATACCTATGAGATAGAACGCAACTCTTATGACTAGAGCGTTTGTTCTATTCTATGTCTGCTTTCCAAAGTGGGAGAGGTTAAGGCACTTTTGCCCACTTTCCAAAAGATCGAAAAATAAACGGGAACCTGTAAGAGATCCGTGGAGCAAAAAACATTGCACTTTTTGAGCCTGCCTACCAGTCCGATCGGACTGCTTTGCTCGGTGGTTGAACCGACTTATTGAGAATGGACTGGTCTTATTGACAGGTAGCTGAAGTGCGTGAAACATGCTGTATTTTTTCCGACCGACATCCTAGAATGTCCCGTTTATTTTTCGATCTTTCGATTTATTTCTTTTCAGGTGCTTTTGAGACTGTTTGCAACTAGATGCGATTTTGCGATCGGAATTCCTATGCCCGGAATGCTACATCGTACTACACGCGACTACGCCCACAAAGTCACTGTCTGTAACTACGTGACTTTGTGGTGCAACTTTGCAACTTGACGGGTGAAATCCTGTAACATGGGCTGAAATTTAAGGCCGGAGTGCAGTCCGGCCCATTGATGGAGAGGAAACCATGATCGATACCATCGGCGTAGGCATTCCACTCACTGAGAAGCAGTTTAACAAGATTCAATCGCTTGTTAAATCAACGGATCAGTGGAGTTGGGGCAAGGTCAATCTGTGCAGGCTTGAGCACTCGGATGACCCAAGAGACTTCATTCACATGGCTAGAGTGAAATCGGTCGCCAAATTAAGGCGAGGCAGTTGGGAGAGAGATTTAGCTTGGAGCATTCCAGATCGGTTCACTGAAGGCGAGACACAGCTACAGACTGAGATATCTCTTCCAAAGCTCTACTATCGCGGCCAGAACATCTACCTGCTCTATGAGCCTATGAAAGGGCTTCTCTTGCTTAAGAAGCTGCTAGAGAAGCAACTGAGTGTTAAATTGCCTGACCCGATGACATGGCAGCCGCTGCGGGTTGATATCGCCTATGCGTGGAGATGTCCCACTCATGATGTAGCTCTCAGATTGATGGAGTCGTTAAAGCAGTTGAAGTTTCCATGGAAGGAGCCACGGCGTTATGACACTGGCATTTACTTTCCAGGCAAGACTTACACGGTCAAGGTTTATCTGAAACTCGAAGATTTCATCAAACATGACGAGAAGAACCTGCTTAAACAGGCTGACAGCTTACCAACAGATAAGCTTCAACGACGCATGAGAAACTACATCCACACGATGAAGGGCACTGCTGCTGGTGTTATTCGCTTTGAAGTGGAGTTGCATAGGCGTTATTTGCGAGAGCACAATTTCAAGACTCTTGAGAGGTTGCTATCTCCAGTTCTTCAGATTGAAATTGATGAACAGATTGAAGCTCCGAGCTTGGGAGGTGGTCTTGATGATTGGTTTCCAATCATGATGATTTCACTTCATCATTTGTGGAGTAATGGAGGTGGTGACATCAGAGATATATGGAAAACATCACCAGATGGAACAAGAATT
>NW_025938415.1:0-461 GCF_000764305.2 Hyalella azteca | reverse complement strand
CTTCCCACGGTCTCGAAACAACCGCGCCGCATTCTTGGCATTCTTAACATCTATGCATAATACATGTTCAATATTACCTACATTCAATATTACCTACTTTATTCAGGTAGAGATAAACTATTTAACTCGACCGTCGCGTTGACGCAAAATTTCTGCTCACTTCGAAGTCGAAAATCTGAGCTTCGGCTATGATTGTTTCTTCGGTATCGAGTCAAATTTTTCCGCCAGTTGAATCTTTCCACAGTTAAATCTTTAAACAGTTAAATCTTTCCACAGTTAAATCTTTCCGCAAGTTAAATCTTTCCACAGTTAAATCTTTCCGCAGTTAAATCTTTCCGCCTATTTGAATCAATCTTCCCACAGTTAAATCTTACCCCATTTAAATCTTTGCACCAGTTAAATCTTTCCCACATTTAAAATTTTTCACCAGTTGAATCTTTCCGCCAGTCAAATCTTTCCAT
>NW_025938414.1:0-274 GCF_000764305.2 Hyalella azteca | reverse complement strand
CATCCGACGACGACTCGGAGACGGAGGACGACGAAGGCGGCGCATCAGCGTGACCGGGGACTGCGACGTCCTAAACTCATCATAAGGTCATAAGGGAATGGCGGTTGAATTCCGGCACAGTGAGTTCAACGATGCGGTGCAGCTGTTGACGCTCTCAGTGATGCGGTGCAGCTGTTGCGTATCAAAGTTTTGGGTTTTCGGTTGATTTTCATTGACCAATATCATTTAAAATGGTTACAATAAATTATGATTGAATCACAATCGAATCTAACAG
>NW_025938413.1:288895-291749 GCF_000764305.2 Hyalella azteca | reverse complement strand
GCGACAACATTTCTTCTCGCTTCGAGTCACTGACATGTGGAACAGCCTCCCTGAAGATATTGTTGACGCTCCGAGTATGAACGCGTTCAAGAACAGACTAGACAAGGCCATGCAAGAGCATATATTTGGTCTTAAAATGCCTCGTACCCTACGGAACAACTGATATCTAGAATCGATTTTAAATCTACCGTCCGTTGAAAAGATCTGATCAAAAGGCCAGTCTAGTCAAGAAAAGCACAAGAATCTGCGACAGGCCTATCCAGGCCTATTCTTTAATGCCGAAGATACTATACTATACTATTACTTTCTGGGCTATTCGCTTCAGAATATGGTGGCGTAAAGCTCCTAATGTTAAAAAAAGATGATGTCATGGGCTGGTTACTGACGGATGGCTTAATCCGCGGGTGATTGGTGGTCATCCGGAAATATGCTGGGAGTTCCTTTCATGGCTGATTGGTGCACAAATTTCGTGTTGCACGGCTGCGTTCCCTCTGCCATTTTCCATCACAGTTGAGACTGTTGAGTTGACCAAACGTCAGTGTCTGGCTAAGTGACTACGTTAGACAATTGCAGTATTGACAGGGACTAGTGTCAGTGTGTCTGTCACTACCAATAGAAAAATGCAATTGAGTGCATAGAAGAGATCTATTTTTATATTTTCAATGCATGTTCCAGGTTTGGATATGAATAAATTTTTCAAAACTCTGAAGTGTTAGAAACTGGAATGACTATGTTGGCAAACATCAACCAGTGTCACTGTCAAGTTGGGGCTTGGGCATATATTAGTAATTGGATTGAGTGAAGAAGAGCTTAGAAGGATTTTCTGCCTACTAATAGTTTATAAATGCTTCAATCCTAGTGCATAAATTGATAAAAGATTTTCTTTAGTACTTTTAAATTCAACCTCCATATTGTTTAAATTGAAACTGTTACATGGTATGATTGGGCATTATCCAGGGCAAAGCAGAGACTTTCTAATTTTATAACCTCTTCATTTTTTACTTTGATACCAATTACCAGATAATTTTTGACTGCTTGATAGATACTAAAATTATATGTATAAAGATACTGTAAAAATTTCAAAGCAGTAAGGTAATTAACTTTCAGGATGAACTGGTTTCAAAAATATCTTGTTTGCCACTATGCATTGGAATAATTGCAGTAATGTGGGTAAGAATAAAATCGAGGCTATGGGTGAAAATTTTCCGGCACACAAAACGCATTGAATCATTATAAAGTTGCCTACTGCCCAATTTTCTAGTTGCCCCTTTATTTCTCTGATTGTTTGAAAATTCTTAGTTTTTCAGATTATTTTATTTAGGATTATATTTCAAAATGATTCATCAAGTGAAGTGCAGAAATGAAGAATTATTATTGGTTGTCAACACCACATAAGTTGCAATCAAATTACCGGCTTCAAGATAATCTACAAGCAAAAGTGGAACCCAATATACATACAATCTTGTAACTAATTTCATGATAACTGTAGCAATGTTCATTTCTAACAAATTCGCTGTTCATTACCATGGAGGCTCCATTTTGTTGCAATTTTTCGTACAATATTGCAATTTTTATAGTGAACTAAAGAGTAACAGGAGCTTGCAATCATATAAATGGTGACAGTTTGGATTGAACATCAAAAGAAAGTCATGATGCACAGCTGGCCAATATGCACTTCATCAAAGCCATCCATTGGCTTGTTGACTGGTAAAGCATGTAACCTGCACAAAATTTTATATATAACTATTCATACAAGTTTGTCATTATAAAAGTTTGAAGAATGACAGTTCCAAGCTCTCTGACTTTATAATTCCGTGGTGAGTAGAAATGCAGCCCTAGATTAAATTATTTATAATTTACTTGAATGTAAAATATGCTCTTGTAGCAGTGAAATCATGCAAATAAATATTTTCTTTTGAGTTATGAGTTATATTCAAATTTAAATTAAATTATATAAAAATTTTCAATTATATTTAATTATTTACATTTTTTATTAAAATTGTGAGGTATTGACAGTGAAATAAAATTCAAGTTATGGACAAAAAGTCTTTCTTTCAGTTGTTGATGATTGTCTTAAAGCAGTTTCAATTCTTTTATTTGATTTCCAGGTCTAATGAAGAACTTATTTGTGAGAAGCTTAAGAAGACAAGAAAGCAAACGGACAACAAAGTACCTGCTGCTGCTGTTATATACCAAGATTGTCTGCTGCAAAGCAGGTACATATACATACAACAAGATGGTCTGTTGCAAAGCAGGTACGTACATATCATGATGGTCTGTTGCAATTTGAAACTCTTCTCTCTCGTTTTACCCGTAGCATTTAATACTTGTTGTCACGTCATTAACCACCAAATTGTCAAATTGCACTTCAAATGCCTTTTGTGGTATTGAATCCAAATTGGCAAATACTCGATTGTTCTTTTTTTCTTGAATTATTAGATGCAGATAATAGCAAAATAGAAGAAGATGCACCCAATACTTGAGATAATATGGCAGGGTTGCACTGGGTACCTGCCCTGGGGCTGGGAGCTGCCCTACTACCCGTCCGGGCCTGTCTCTTATACACATCTAGATGTGTATAAGAGACAGGTGATGTACTACGCGGTACAATGATGTAAGCTTGCACAATACACGCCTTTGTAGTCCTGCAAACTACTTACACATGGAACTTTGCATGAATGAAACACTGCATCCATGATCTGTCTCTTATACACATCTAGATGTGTATAAGAGACAGTGGATGCAGTGTGTCACGGATGTAGTGTGTCATGGATGCAGTGTGTCATGGATGCAGTGTGTCATGGATGCAGTGTGTCATGGATGCAGTGTGTCATGGATGCAGTGTGTCATGGAT
>NW_025938413.1:224459-288655 GCF_000764305.2 Hyalella azteca | reverse complement strand
CTCTATAGGCGTCTAATTCACATCATACATTCCTCATTAGTTGTACCTTCAAACAAAACAAAGAACCACCTCGTATCAATTAAAACTTCATCAAAAATTTAGTTTAAAAAAAGTGGGGGGCGCGCTGCCCCACGTTACCCTATATAGAAGCTCATTACGTAGGACTGATGAAATCGACCACTGCTCTGCATTGCATATAATATGTGAATCTTCGAGCCTGTCTCCCAGTGCCCGACATTGACTAGTCCGCACAGTTGGACAAAAGACGACCACACTGCGCGTCAGAAACAAATTACTTTATATTCCCTGTATTATCATTGATTATTTAACTGAAATTTCAATAATTTTCAGTGAGAAATTTAGAAATTCTCACACTTGAATACATACAGTCATCCTATAAATGTTTAGTGCAAGCCGTAATAAACCACATCTATTTGAGTCCTAAAAAACCCACCCATTATAAGTTCCATAAAATTTGTAGGTCGTCTAACTTGCTCTAGTCAGTCAGACCTATAAAATTACAGAAGTGACCACCAGATATAATTTTTATGTCAAAGATCATTCTGTAATTTTTGCAATTTTACTCATTCTTAGACGATTTTCTCTTCGTAGAGAAACTAGTTCGTTTTGTTTACGTAGAGAAACTAGTGTCTGTACGTAAAAAGGTAAGAAACCCACACTATACATAATAGAACAATTAGTTTTTCAATAATATTTACATGCATTATACTTTTTGAGACTATAACGTGATCTTTCATATTATTTTTTGTGTTAAGCAACTCGAAAGTCCATAAAACTAGTTTTGAGAAAATTAGTCATTACTAAAAGCCTACAGTGAAGTGTGTGAATTGAGAAAACCAAGGTCAATTGACTTTGTCTGTTTTGCCATGTAACAACACTCAAATATTAAAATAATGTATACACATATTTACTCAAATAGCGATGAGTTAATATAGACTCAAAATTTTAATAAATAAAGGCTGGGAATAAAAAAAGAAGGTCTAACCCTATAGGCATGTATTATTTTTAATGACATGTATAATACACTCACAAAAATTTTTGCAAGCGGGATTTTTCCTACACACCAGATTGCTGAAGAACATGTGGTTTTTTAAATTTCTCATAATTTAGCTTCCTAGTTAAGAAAAACTAGCAATACAGTGCTATCAGATTCTGAGCAAGTACAATAATAGATGCCTCAAGGTTTTTTAAAAACTCTAAAGTGATAAGTCTATTCCTTCATAAATTATGAGGAGGAAACTCAAAAAAATTTATGATGGATTGCATTGTATGAGTTTTGAGAAACGAGAGCAACAAAGAACTGGGTTAATTGGTTCAATACATATATTTTTTATTGATTTTTGGTCTATGACATGAATGAGTTACTGTTTTCAATCAGAGATATATCAAGTTAATGATGCACAACTGACCTGCTGTTTGAAAAATTTACAATTATGCATTTATTCAAAAGTGATGGCAAATATAATAATAGAGGTTGATAGGTACTCTCCAGCATCAACTTTTTATTAACCAACATAAAAGAAAAATAGTTTGAAACTAGGTATAAATGATATGAGTGATAGAAGGTAAAAAAACATTTTTCCTATTTTGCCTGAGTTTTTTAAATAAAACCCTGGGTTTTTTAATGAAACTTGGTTGGGCTGGGTAATTTAAAAAAAGCCCTGGGTATTTGGCATTCCTGTAATATGGTGGTGTGTTCCACATTAACTCCAATTAAATAATGTTTTTTTCTTCAAGTTTTCCATGCAAGTTATGCAGCTTCCAAGTAGGATTGTTACACTGACCAATTATTTTATGATGTAGTGTTCAATGACCTGAATAATACTCTTCTTTGTTGATTTTAGAATCATCAGATATGAAATGATATAACATACTCATTGTTCTTGATGTTATTCACAGCTACGTTGCTGTTGAATACAACGAGTTGAATGGTATTATTATCCTATAAGTTACATCGTCACTTTAATGGGAAGGCACAACTAGATGAATGATCCCATTAATCTTATAATATCGTTATCTATACAAGATCGGCACGAAATCTTCGAGATAAGCAGCCTCATAGAAATGCCTGGAGAAGATATACAGAGCCCCTGTAAAATTCAGGTCTGGATACGCGGTCCAGCCCGGGCCCAGGAATCCTGCCCAGAAGCCGTATGACCCGAACGTAATGATGGTATGGTTGCAGAGGGTCAACAAATGCATGTCCTCCGAGGCCGACCCTGTTGGAAGATAGGAAAGGTTTAATAGGGTTGTGTAGGTATTTGCGGTTTCATGGAGTCAACATACACAATACAGTACACATGCCCTCTGCAGCGCAACATATTGGTGGTAGCATATTGATGAATTTGGCATTACAAAATGGGACTAATCCCGTTTTGAGGATGGTGCCATTCCCAAAATCTGACTCTATGCTTTCTGATTCCATGCTTGTGAGAAGCGTTTAAACAGCTTGAGATATGGACCACTGAAACAACCTAGTAACAAATTGAAAACACTTGTGAATAACCAATTCATGAACATGATGGCTGCATGTTTAACTAATAGGCGGCTTCTGCAGATGTTATTGCAGAAAGAAGCATGCTCCAGCTTTTATGCCAGTGTTGCTGGCAGTGGTATCAAAACACATCAGCTGGATTCACCAATTCTGCTTGGTATCTTGTGAACAAATAATCACGCGGAAACTTAACTACAATAACACATTATCGGCATATAATATGTAAAGCAGCAGCTAATTTACACTGAATAAGGGGAAATCAAAAGAATTGCATCATTCGACACATTTAAATTCGATATTTCCATAAAAAACGACCTACCCGGCATCGTAAACAAAAATTAGTATTTTTGTCCAACCAGTATATATTGGAACTTTTCATTCGCTTTTTTTTGGCTTTATATTGTGATCAAAAGGAAAACATTTGGGGGGTACTCGACTTATGGTACTCGAATTTTTCTCATCTATTTCATTTGAACTAATATAGGTATTGCCCTAACAAAATTTAGCGCCGAGGGCGGCTCTGGATTAGGGAACCCCTTGGACTCGGGCAGCATAGTAAATCAGCTTCTCTATGTCGGCTTTTTGGTCTACATTGCAATCCCAAGTCAGACAGCTACGAGAGCCTGGTCCTTAGACTGACGGCCGTTGAGCGGTATGTATTAGGGTCGTCCCCGTATCAAAGGCAGCTCTGGCCGAGTCTGACAACGTGATTAAAAAAATCGCCCTCCTTCCTCTGCAGTGAGAGGAAGGCAGGGGCAATTAAATTTATACGTGATTTACTATCAATGCCTGTTTCTGTAACTCGCTGAATACAAAGAGCATGCTTAAGAAAATTCAGAATCGTGGGTAATAATGTTCGTGGAAAAAATATTTTTCCTTCACATCCGAAGAAATAATGCAAAAAGTTATCGATAATCAACTTATGGTAAAAATATAATCGTTGTGTAACCAAACAATATCGGTGTTGTGTGTTCTCTGCTATGAGGAACGCTACCACATCGAAATTTACCAAAGCATTGCAAAATGGACAAAAAATTTAACCATGATGCTATCAATTTTTGATTGTATTGAATTAACTGATAACGGCTTTCCACTCTATTGTATTGATATGCATATATTGGTCAATTATATTGATAAGCTCTATTATTGGTAAGCATTTACAGCCATAGAGAACATACAATCCCCAGTTCGAAATTCTCGCAGTGATTGCGGCCGTTCGCCGAATAGACGTTCGCAAATGCGCAAATCTAGGCCGTTTTTTCCGAATTCACCTCGCGTCTAAAGAGTCTAGCGACGAAATGGCCTCATCTGCCCCAAACAGCGCGATGCCACGGTCGGCAAAAGCTGCCGGTGACTACTGGCCGCACTTTTGCCGCGGCCTACGTCGAATATGCCGGCGGTAACGATTCAAGCGTTGAGTTGGCAGTGAGAGGAACGGGGTGAAGGGTGAAGAAGGAGGAGGAATATCGAAAGAACCGTCGAGGAATAAATCTTCATGTTTAGCTAATACCGGAACAGACTAATTGATTCACCCAATTGATTTCTCTAAAATTATGAGACCTACATGATTTTTTATTTGCGACAATTTTATTCTATTCCATTCGATACTACAGCGAATCTATATCACCAGTAATTGTGGAACTAGTTCCATCCAGTTTTTTTGTGTATTCAGTTTATTGACATATAATTTCAATGAAAAACGCGAAATCAGTGAATAATCTGATAGCAAATATCAAAATAAATGTACAAAACAATAGAAATACCAAATGAACGCCAAACTGGAACGAACAGGACTGAACGTATTGCAGAGCACCCCTGCTTTTCAAATTCAAGTAACGGCCCGGCTTACAATTTTGTAACGGCTTACAATTTAAGGTATCATTCGCAACTGTAGGGGGGAATTTTGGTTAGTGCACTTCATGAAAATATCTGCTTTCGTTTAAGGGCTTCTCTCCAGCCTAACTTACTCCATTGCTATCGAAAGACACGCTCAATCCACTCAATTCTAGTTAAACGTTATGATTATGATCTTGAATGAACTTTTTGTCTCAGAGTTGTGCAGAAATGTGCCAGCGTAAACACTTTCAAGACAGGTCCGTAAGCAACTTGATCGTTTTAATTTCAAAACGTTCAGCATCAAGCTGCGTCCGACGCGACTGTCAGTGTGTAAACACGAGTCGAACTATTCCCGAGAGGTAGAAATTTGTCATCAACGAGCACTCGGATCAACTGTTGGCTATCAAATAACATCAGCGTCGCTGGACGCTGACTCCCTATAAGTACGACTATTTGGACATTTATGCACGAACATTTTTGGCTAAATTTTTTTTATGCTGGATCTTTCCGGGGATTGAGGGAGTGAAGCAGGCTGTAATTCAGAATGAGTAATATTTGATCAAGTGCAGATATCATTATATCTTCAAATCAGACACCTGATTTTCCTTCTGTATTTATCTGATATTTTGGAACTGATCGAGATGACAGACTCAGTAAAACTTGAGTACGTCTGTGAGCTCGTTCACTGATCAAAACTGATGAAATCCATTATGTTGCAGGCAAATGTTGAATGCAGCTAAGCCCGACTGTAACTTTGATTGCCCGCAAAGCTGTCGACGTCCGAGGAGGAATCGGGTAGACAGTCTCAAATTCCACGGCACTGACTGCAGTGATGTCGGTTGCAGGAGTGACCTGATATGCTGTCAAATTTCTACTTATTGCACCTCACTATGATTGTTAATAAAGGTGAGAAATCAAATGGACGCCCAAGTTTGCATCTCTACTTCATGATGAAGAGACTTATTCAGCTCTACTAGACAGTTACTGTGCGAGCAGCGTGGGGGATGCTGTCACATTGACACCCGACCTAACTAAGGTGTCACATTGGCATCCAACATAACGCATTACTCGCACATGTTCAAAGACGACACTATCTTCAAGGCACTAACTATATAACTATACAGATGTCAGAGGACGATTCATCGCAAGTAGCATTTTGTGTGGCACAAGTTCGTCTAAGTTCTTTGTCTGCTCTACTCAAATTTTATGTCAACGAATGGTGATATATATATATATGAGGACGAATCAAAGATTCAATTTTTCATTTATAGGGATCTTACTAAAGGCAAATGCTGAGATATTTCTTGGTACCGTATCCTTGGTATTTTTTCCGGACGTAGCAGTGCCAGGCCACGATGGATCGCCGCCTCTGATTATCGTTCATCCGCCCTTATTTGGGGCAACTGATGCACGATGCTGTTGCTTGCTTCTCGCCGCTGGTAGTGTTGCAAGGGAGGTCGATCTGGGATTGTGCCCACAAACACGTCCAGTCCTCTCTTGAAAGTCTCCAGGGTGAACTCCCCCTCTCTTAACGTCTCTTAGATCCTTTGGTAGGACGTTAAACAGCCTAGGCCCTGCCACGGAAAGTGATCCTTCCCGCAGGGGTTGAAATCTGACTGCAAATCTGTTACGTAGTGGGTGGACCTTGCACAGTCTCCCCCTTTTCTCGTTGTGATGTATCTCAATCCGTTGTGATGTGTCTCCGGTATTCCCATTTCAGTAACAACATGGTGTGGTCAGGAGAACATCGTGGCTTTGCGTGCGCGCATATTTCGAGAACAATCAATCCGTGATTGCATCGCTAAGAGCTTTTCGGAGGCGGTTCAAAATTTCACGCAATGATGCTCTTCCTCAGGCGAACACAATTCGGTCCTGGGTTAGGCAGTTGGAGGCGACTGGTAGAACACTAAGAAGATATACACATGGCCGACGCAGGTCTTCAGAACACCAGAAAATGTCGAGAGGGTGATAGCAGCAGTCATCCACTCGCCAAGACGTTCTGCACGAAGGCATGCCATTGCTTTGGAAATCTCCTCACGCAGTTTTAAGAGGATTCTGCATAGGATTTACATTTCCATCCCTACAAAATGATGATAGCCCAACAATTGAACGAAGCAGACTTTACCGGCCGCCGAAATCTGTGTGAGAACATGCTTGAACAGATAGCTCCCGACGCAGCGTTCTTCAGCACTGATGAGGCGACTTTTCACTTCTGTTGGACTGTAAATCAGCAAAATTTTCGTTACTAGGCTGAAGATAACCCACAAATTATCCATCAAAGACCACTAAATTCTCCCAAATTAACGATCTGGTGTACCATCTCACAATTTGGTGTGATAGGCCCATACTTCTTTGAGGAGGAGGGAGTAACCGTGACGCTATGCTGCAATGATGCAAAATGTCTTGCAGCCCAAGATGGAAAACATTGTTGAAAATGAAGCATTGGGAGACATGTGGTTGCAGCAGGATAGGGTTACAGCTCACATAGCCCAAATGTCACTCAATATTTTGAGATGCATGTTTCCCGGACGTCTGGTGTCTCTGAGGGGTGATTTACAGTGGCCTGGGAGGTCACCTGATTTGTGCATTTGCGATTTTTTGGGGGGACATCGAAAAGAAAGGGTGTTCAGAAGTCGCCCTCACACCGTACCATAGCTAAGGGAACGGATTATTGCAGAGGTTATTGCTATTCCTCACCATATGTGTGAACG
This sequence comes from Hyalella azteca, assembly GCF_000764305.2. Taxonomy (NCBI): domain Eukaryota; kingdom Metazoa; phylum Arthropoda; class Malacostraca; order Amphipoda; family Hyalellidae; genus Hyalella; species Hyalella azteca. Next base: position 281,593 of record NW_025938413.1, on the reverse strand, counting down.
TGGTGTAGGAAACTTTCGAGAATGGCTGCAACAGTGTGTTGCAGCTAACGGCCACCATCTTCCTGATATTGTTTTCAAAACATAAGCATTCTAAATTGTATGTTATGCTAACCTAGTAGGAAATAACCTTTCTTTTTCATGTACCTCCATTACTCTTTTATTTCGCCTCAAAACTGCTCAATCGGTTCTGCCCCACCAGGTATAATACCACATGCCCTCCACAATCATTTTATATAGCTCCACAAAGTAAGGGAGCTATATATAAAGTGGAGGGCGCGTGATTTTTTTTTTTTTTGCCCTTTCCCGGCCGAGAAGCTTTGCCGCAATATTGCGCTGTTGTGGACATTCCTGCGCTGTTGACCCCCTGGAGTTGCGCTGGGGTGAACGTTGGTACAGGCAAGTTCACACGCGGCTGGCTTCCAGACTGAGGCGATTTCTGACTGGGTTGTCGACATAACCACTATTGCAGTGGCCAGTGAAATCGACACTGGTAAGCAGTGAAGAGTTGATATGAGATTAAATTACACTTAGCTCACCTACAGTTCGGTGAAAGAACCACGCGCTGCTCACAAGTCTCGAACGCGGGTCTAGACGATGTACAGCCTGAGCCTCACCGCAGCACGCTACGACGACGCGTGTGCTACTCGTTATTTTTTTAAATTAACTGGTAACGGCTATGGGCAATAAATAAAATTTCCTTACTCGACTGTGCAGAAGATAATTTTTCAGTTTCTTAAATAAATAACGAGTAGTAGTTTATAAAAATAAACACTTAAAATTAAATGCTTTCCTGGTATAGATGAGCTATACCCATCTTCCATTCTGGTTTTTACGTGCTGTGAAAGAGTTGCTCGTATTTCCATTATTCGGGAAAACTAGAAAATCGCGATTTTTCGTTAGCTTTCCAAAGAGCAATTTTTTTAAATAGTTGTTCCCAAACTGTGGTATGCGAGGTAATTCCAGAAGATATTCTCTTCCATATCATATCATAGTGATGAAAAATAAGTGTGATGTGCTGGCCTGACGCCGATTCTTGTGTTTTTGTGACTTATTCACAGGAGATCTAACAACAGGTTCCTTGACCGGATCTTTTCAAAACTAACGAGAGCCTGGAATAGCCACTAAACTCCCACCAAGTTTCGATATGGTGCTAGTCTGAACATATGGTTTCAAGTCTGAACATATATTTCTCCATAGCTTTGTCTAGTCTGTTCTTGAACGCGTTCATACTGGGAGCGTCAACGATGTAATCAGGGAGGCTGTTCCACACGTCGATGTCTCGAAGCGAGAATTAGTGCTGTTGCGTCGATTAGTTGCAACGCAGATTATTTAGTTTCTAGCTGTGGCCCCTGGTGTTGGTTCTTGTTTAAAATTCTAGTAATCCAGAGACCTTGTTTCCTGCCTAAGACATCATAATGTTTCCAGCCCAACACACCTGGCAATGATTAAGTTGCCACACGCCGCCATAATTGTACCAGTGACACACCATTGAATTTGAATTGAGCGTATACTTGATTGTCTTACATTAGAGTATTAAAAAATAAGTGAAAATATGAAGATTATGTGATTTTTAAGCGTAAATTTAAGCAACCGAGAACGAATGATGATTGAAAACAAATTAAACACGCACGTACGCACACGCGCGAGCGGGCACCGACTGAATTTTTACATATATATTTCGTGCGGAGAAAATCGGATGTTATCCGATAAAATCGTTGCTGATTCAGAAAATCGGATGTTAGATTTAGAAAATAAATCAACAGTTAGAGTTAGAAAAGGTTAGGTCATGTTCATTTATGTTTAAATATTAAAAAATAACTTGGCTGACTGGCCTAACCCTAGATCCCTATAGTATAGAAATGCTGATTCTACAGATTCTGCAACTGGCTGCCGATTCCATAGAATCGGAAATTTCGCGATTTAGGCTCGACATATATACGTGCATTTAGTTATTGTAGTTAGGCAGAAGTTCTTCATTTATACAGGTTTGATTGAAGACCAGAGCGTACTTTTTATTTACGATTTTCTTACTTTTTTTTCGATAAGCCGAACGAAATTTCTAGCTGGAGCTTGGAGATCAAAAAGCAGATTACCGAATGACATTTTAATAGAATGCGACGTTTCGAATATATCAATATTCATTATCAAGCAAGTGAACAGTTATTACAACGCTTTATTAAAATGTCATTCGGTAATCTGCTTTTTGATCTCCAAGCTCAAGCTAGAAATTTCGTTCGGCTTATCGAAAAAAACAATAAGAAAATCGTAAATAAAAAGTACGCTCTGGTCTTCAATCAAACCTGTATAAGTGCATTTAGTTATGCAGGTGCAGACAAGCTCGCCCATGAATCTCCGGGAGGATTCTGCCCACTACCTTCCGCTGTAGGCTTGAAAGGCAGTCTCTGAGCAGTTTATAGGCTGGGTACGTTCGGCCATGCCAACTCTTTCCATACTCACAGGAGACTATAAAGTCGGCAAGGCGACTCTGACTAGTCGCTGATTGCAATCGAGTGGCCGAGCAGACCCATAATAACCTTACCGTAACCATAGCGAGTCTCACGCAGAGTCTATCATACCTTAATTTTTGTTAGGGTGGGGATTTGGGAGATTTCACGATAATTATTCAAGGATTTTGATTATACTGAAGTGATTGTTTGCAAACCATATCTATTTTCGTTACCCAGATACATTCAAATTCGCAAGCAAAATTGTATACGAGACATCAGTACCTCTCCAAGATATGCTCATGTGACTTCTCTCTCACCTTGCAACAAAAAAGTGTTCGGAAAAGCAAGTTTGTCCGTCATTTTAGTGGTGGCGACGACGTCATCTGACGTGACGACAAAAACGACGTTGTCGAACCTCTTCGTAAAAAAGATGAACGCCCGACGAAGATATCCTTCGTACGATTTGCCGACATCGTGTACGGAGTATAACTGGTAGTAACGAATGACAGTGATTCACATTCATGATTCACTCGTCAATCAATGCGATTTTATGTTAAATGTGAATGAAGCTAGGTTTAGTTTTTCAGAAATAACCTTTCTTAGAAAACATACGTGATACTATATTCTGTCAATTTAAATTCGGGATACAAAATTTTTTCGTGACTAGCTAAAGGTATTTGGAAAATTTAAAAATTCTTCATTAACCAACCATTATGTTCTATGGAACTATTTTATGTTTGAATGGAAATATCAAACGAAATTTCATTTTTCATAATGTTTTAAATCAATTTGAGTATTATTTAATCATTGAATGTTCTAAAAGACTATATATCAATAAATGATTATGCCTACTGAAATATATATTTTTTTATTATATGAGCTAAAAATCTATATTATATGATAAGCATATGTACTAAAATGATATATTGATTAATTATTATACGTAATAAAAATATCTATCGAATAATTATTATACGAACTATAGACATGATGCGCGGGTAATCAGTGAGCCTGACGTGAACACCCACGAAGACCAAAGGTTGCGACGGATCTTCCATCGTAGCGCTAGAGGCGACTGAGGCTAGACGGTCATAGGCCTGTCAAAATAGTGACAACTTGAGAGAAAAATTAGTTCAATGTTGTCATATGTCTATAAGAATACCGAATTTTGTACTGGAAAATTTGTGCAATGTTGTTATGGCCTATAAAAATAGCGCCTTTTCAATTGATGAATTAGTACAGTGGTGTCATAGGCCTGTAAATATTGTAATTCCTTACTAAAAATGGGTACAATATTATCATTGGTCTGTAAAAATAGCGGCTTGTTCCCTGAAAAATTCGTGCAATGCACCTCGCTGATAGATGATGTGTGATAAGTGATTTATACCGATGAAACTATGTAAACAAGTAAGTAAAGTGACATTTTTTCAAAATAAAGTAAATTGCCTCATGTGTGATTTGAGTAGGGCCCATACTGTAGGTTATTTATACTGCTAATGATCAGACAACTCAGAGTGATTCCATTAGGGTACGTCGGTTATGTATAGTGTAAACGATCTAACAACCTAGAGCGATTCAATTAAAGCATGCTTGTTATTTATAGTGAAAACTATCAAAAAGTGCTGTCACAGGATCAGGAACATATGTCCCTGAAAGTATTATACTAGTGATTTTTTCTGAGGTATTAACTCATGAGATTGATTTTAAAAATTCAATGTACAGAGGGCTTGATTAACTCAACATTGCTGAGAAATGTTTTAAAAGTTCTTTCAGTTTTTTTCAACTCAAACTAAAGTAAATACCAACTTTAGTATGTAGGGAATCGTTGTTCGTAGCGATTATATAATCTTGATAACGATATGATCGCGATAAGTAGAGTCGACCCATGTGAAATTAAGGAAAAATCTACTATATAAGTTAAGTGGTCCAATCCTTCTCATGAAATCCCCAACATTTTTACCTTTTTCTGAATTTCATCAAGAAATTCAAATTCTTTACGAAGTTCATCCCGGTACGCAGCGAAGGAAGTTATTTCTAGAGGATAATCTGTAAATACATTGACATTAATTAATAATGAGGTTAAATTATTGATTTACTGAGATTAATTATTGATTAAATTTTAACTTCAATTATGGATTTAAATTTTACTACTACGAACCAACGTGTGACTATTGAGATCAATAATCGATTATTTCACGCGTTCGCGCGATATTCATTTCAAAAGATTCTTTAAAAATCGATGATATACATATTCATGTACAAATAAGATTTTTTATAATAGGCAAAGATCTATATAAGCCTGGAGCTGCTTCTGACACCACGAGTCTTCAAGATATTTATGAAAAATATATATTTTCATAACCTATTATTTGCCTATTTTCAACTGCATTCAAACATTGAAGGATTGTAGACTTTATATTATAACAATATAACTGGAAACTTCCATAATTAAAAGGAGCGTATTGATGCCAGGGAATACCTTTAAATTTGCTTCATCCTAGATTAAATAATTCTAAATGGTGCTTGTACATTCCACTGCCTCTCGGAATTATATTCATATACTTACATGCAAAACACTACAAATTTCCAACTAGTTTTACGAAGTTGATTTACGTTTAATAAATCATAAGGCGTTTCTCTGGCGTTAGTCAATTTCAAACACGGATATATAATAGATTATGATGATGTTGAAAAATATTCTTAATGCTCTGTATCGATGAAACTTTGATCAGGTCACGTATAATAAAAAAGATTTTAATTTCATTCGACTATTAGTTGAATTCAGTCATAACCTTCCATTATAAAAGCATGAGGTCCCAGTAAGCCAGCGGCAGCAAGTTGCTGCGCCTGATAGCTGTACTCAACCCAGCCGAAGTCGCCGCCGATTGAGATCCAGTCTTTGTCTTCAACTGAAAAAGGAAATTTGGCTCTGGTTTAACAAGATAATGTACATTATTGATTAAATACTAAATACGGTGCAGGATTTTATGAACATCTTCGTGTTCAAACATCATGAATCAGTAATAGTGGATTTAATAGAACTATGAATCATATCCCAGTCAATCACCAATGTTGGCAACGCTGTCGATTAGTGTGGGTTACTGCATATCGCGGAAGATCCGACCAATCGAAGATTTGGGAGTCGAATTTCCCTGAATAATCTATGCAGGTGCATGGCGAACTATCGACTGTGGGTTTATCGTTGCAGATCGAAGTACCTGAGTGTGGGCAACTATACAGAGCAAACCGAAAAATTCATGCGCAAATATATCGGTTGGCTATTCAATCTAATAGAATAATGAATCGGAAATTGATATGTACTTTAATTTACGATTACCCAGTTGAAATCATGTTCAAAATTGTGTTCAATCTAGTTCAATTGATAGAATGCGCTATATCGGGTCTATTTCTGATGCCAGTTACGATTATTGTACCACGTAATTATTTTAATACTTTGAAATACGTAAGTGTTTTACAAGCTTTCCCAGTTTGAACGCTTCCGCGAAGAGGAACTTTCAAGCCTTAATGTTACCTTAACCTTAATAATTTTCATGTGATATCGATTAGTTTTCCAGAAATTTTTTCTTATAACTCGAGTGTAAAGAAAACGTTTTTTACGTGCATGATATAAATCTCCTGCTATCGACTAAAAGTCGTATGAATAAACTGCTTCAAAGCTTAGCAAAATTTTTCATTAAAAGATCTCATCATAAACTTCTTCATAGTTCATATTCAAAAGATTAAAATTTTCAACGAGGCTGATTTGAGGCAATAAAAAATTGAGAAATAAATTTCGATGTAAATTGATCAGCTCCATTATAAAATTTATATAAACTAGAGAACTAACTTGGAAATTAATTGAGGAAATATGGAAGTAACTGCATTTCGATTGCCCGATAATCGTAAAAAGTGGCAAGAGAGACAGTGATTGTCTCCTTTACAATACGAGTAATATTATTTTTTCGATTGAATAGAAACTGCGTTCATTCCTCTAAAATATATATAAATTAATAATCTGTAAACAACTCCACCATGAATGTGGCTATTCCTCGATTTACTTGACGATTGCAAGCCATTCGTTTCGTAGTTACAGTACATAGTTGATAGAGCTCGCTGTGGGAAGGTGCCATGGTGGTCAAGTTGACTGGGCGTCAACTCGGACGCGAAATTCCTGCGTTCGAATCACGGAGCTGCAGTCGACGTTAATCCGGTAAGAGAATTTAGCGGTGAATTACTTGTAACTTCTCTGTATCATTAGTAATTGAATTTGTTAGATTGTAATTGATATATACGATGCAAATATTCGACAGCAAAGATATATAATCTGACATGTCATAGTAACTAGTAAAGTGTCGATGATCTCGGAGAGAGAGAGAAAACAAATTTTAATTTTGTTTTCGCGTAGTCGACAAACGGTCAAACTCAACTGCCGGGCATTTGGCAATTAATATGGATTAGACATCGATTAATGTAGATTCGACGTAGACAAATGATGATTCGACATCGATTAATGCAGATTCTACTTTAGCTAGTGTAGATACGACATCGTTCGATGCAGATTATTCGACTCAATAAATTATCGGGTGCAGAAACGTCAAAGATCTTCACCGAATCGGCATAGAATGCTCCTCTTTAATCGGTGCTGCGCCCCGCGACATTGCCCTCCTACTTATCGACCCCCAACTGGGATTTGCCTTCTTCGATTGAGCAGGAATCTGCAGCAATATTCTTGATCGAAACACATCAATCTCCATCGATCGATCAAGACTTGATTGACTGAGATATCAACAATTCATTTGCCAATGAGTAAAACCTAAATATCGACTCAGTTTTTGTTATTACTAGTATCGTTTTGACCCAGTAGCCCGGCGAAATGAGCATATCAATGCTACGTATACTCTCTGCTCATACTGCGGGATAGGCAGTGAGTCACAATTTGGACAATATAACTCGCTCTTTTCTCGACTAATAACTTAGTTTTTTCTAGTAAGCAACGAGCAAAATTGTGCAATTTCATATAATGTATTCCAAAATGTCTAACCCTGAGATGTCTAAGACAGAATAAAAACTACCAATGAAAACACGCAATTATTATTTCATTAAATTTTGTTGTGTTTATTTTACACCCAAGCTGATATTTGAGAAATTATTTTACCGTAATTTCTCTCTAATATTGCCGTCCACTTTACTCAAACAGGCTGGGTAAAGGGGTACCAGTCTATTGGTTATCATCCCAATACTGGGGAGACTGAAGTACCCAGTCTCATGACCATCATCAAGTAACTCACACATGCTGGATACAGGGATACCCAGAGTCTTTGAGGTCATTCTATTACTTACACATGCTGGTGCAGGGAAACCCATGCTCTTAGAAATCATCTAATTATTCACACATGCTGGTACAGGGATATCCATTCTCTTGGAAATCATCTAATTACTCACACATGCTGGGTACAGGGATACCCATTCTCTTGGAAATCATCTAATTACTCACACATGCTGGGTACAGGGATACCCAAGCTCCTGAAAATCATCTAATTACTCAGACATGCTGGATACAGGGATACCCATTTTCTTGGAAATCATCTAATTACTCACACATGCTGGGTACAGGGATGCCCATTCTCTTGGAAATCATCTAATTACTCACACATGCTGGGTACAGGGATACCCATGCTCTTGGAAATCATCCCATTCCTGCACAGGGTGCCGCTGCAAGGAGGACAGGCTTGGGCATATCCTTCTGTGTTGATACATTTGTTCAGATAAGGTATAGACAGTCTCTTAAACACATCCTTGACTCTATCGTGGAGTGATGGCATCAAAAATCGCGTTACGCTGTAATTCTTCAAGGCGTACAGTGATGCATATTCGCCCATGAGGTTTCCGAGCCTACCGAGAGGTCGGAACGTCATAACGGGCGCCGGTACTCCGTGCCACGTGCCCGTGCTTGCAAGCCGTACGCGAATGTCGACCGCGGTCTTCGGTAACGGGCGGGAGTCGACGCACGTGGCGCATGCGTAAGTTTCTGCGAAATCCTACGGGGAACAAAGTGCTGGTAAGCGCGAGGAATTTACAATTGCTTAAAATTGAAAATTTAGTATGAAGATTCTACCGATTTTTCTAAATGAATGACAAGAGAAGCAATATGATTGTTATATTGCGAGGAAAGTATTTGCGATAACCAGTAGGGTGCCTGTCACACAAATTTTGGGTATAAGGAACGAAACATTATGATCGCATTTGAGAAATCAGAAAATTACTAGAGAAACCCAGTTAACGTTCTTGCAGGTACTCAATGTTATTCATCTTCACTTGAAAAATATACACTAAAGAAATGCAGTGAACCAAAATGGATAGTTGATAAAAAATTAATTTTTCGCAACAGGAATTGAATAAGGCTGTACTACTCTTTCGAGTGATTCCATCACTTTTTTAAATAACAAAGCACACCAATTATTACTGGGATTGTATGTTTTTTAATTGTGACACTGTATTGTCTATGTAGAGATTCATACAACAATCAAATTTTTATTGCAGTGCTGTATAAATTATCAGGAATTCATCCCAAGTGTGTTGTCCTGACCCACTCATTTCTCTCTGCAGAGGCACTACTGACCTTTAGAATAGCCAGATTCTCCGTCAAGTCCTCTTCAGTTTCAGTTAACGTTTCTTTTATTAATTTGATGATATTTGTGTTTTCTATTCCTGTGACGTTGATGATCAAATCCAGCAACTGGTTGGCAACTCGAACCGAAAAACAGGAATATTAGGTTAGGCATATACGGTAATATACAGTTAGGCAGAATTTGTACTTAAAATTATGTATTGTTCAGGTTCCGGGAGTAATCGTTAATAAGACCTATTCTCAGGTCAATGATAACAATGAGCCTGGTAACAATGAGTAACTCCATATTCTATATAGGTTTGTATTATTTTAAACTTAATATAGGGTGTTGAAAATTTTTTAGGTTCTACTTTTTTGACCCAGACTCGTTCAGACATCGACGTGAATCCATTCACAGTTGAATTTTCGATGATCGAACAACAAAGAAAATGCGACAAATTCACACTGTTTTCAATAGAATCTTTATTGGCTTTTCCGTAATCAGCCAATATGGAAACGTTACTAAAATTTTATTGCACAATGATTCAAATATAAATGACTGTTTTATGATTCAGATCCTCCGTGAATTAAAAAATAACTTATATTTAATTTCGGGAGTATAGAAGAAAACGCCCACAGGAGAGAGATGCTTGGAAATTGGGACAGCCTTGTCGTCTGATAACGTATTCTTATTTGGAAATATATTCTTATGTAATTTTTATTACGTATTCTTGTTTTAAATATATTCTTATGTATTTCTATTTTGAAATGTATTCTTTGGTAGTTTTATTACGCATTCTTAAATTGAAATATATTCATATGTATTTTTATTATGCATTCATATGCATCATTATTAAGCATTATTATTTTGAAATGAATTCTTACGTATTTTTATTATGCATTTCTTAGCATAGTTTATTCAGCATATGATAAAATAGCCTCGAGCTTCAGTGTACATTCTATCCACTTTCATCCACTACTCACTCCTAAATAATATATTCTATACATTTAATCCATTCAAAGTACTTATGAATCAGTAATGAACTTTGCTTGCAGCTTATGGTGAATCCAGCAATTTATGATTCCAATATTCAATATACAAGAAATAAAAGGCCACTAGATTGCTTTAATCGCAGATTCACTAGAAATTTGAAAGCGAAGAAAACACCACAAAAATTTAGCATATTGAAAACGTTTCGGAGACCAGCTCCATCGTCAGTTCGATAAATCTAGAACACAGATAAAGGTAGAAAATTAGTTTAGAGTTAATAAAAAACACAGAAGTTAAAAACCTATATTTACAGACAAAGGGTAGAATAATAAAGTAAGTACCTATCTATTCACAATTTCTGATGGATATGAACTACAGGCAGCATTTAAACTAGGCTTCTCTATAAAAATATACAATGATTCCAAAATACGCAGATCGGAAGCACCAGAACTATAACCTAAAACCTTAAAGTCTGTGTCGTACACTGGAACGTTGCACTGTTCGGCGTGAGTGCGCACAGCCGAATGAGAAGGGCGCGATAGTAACTGCCCAGTCCTATAACTCCTCCCTCTATGCTCAGCGACCCTAGTGTAAAAGTTGCGTGCCGTCATCCCAACGTACACAGATGCACATCGTGCACAACTAAATTTATAAACTAGGGACGATCGCATATTAGAAGGAAGGATATCTTTGTACCTAAAAAACGAACCTATTTTGAAATTATTCACCAGTAGGATAAGAAGATTAATGTCCGGGAAGTATTTCATAAACAAAACTTTTAATTCTCTTGACAACTTCGGACGCATGGCCAAAGTATGGAAGAGAACAGTAAACAACGCTTCTACTATCAGGCTCTGGAATAACTTCACTGTATCGCTTAGACATAAATTCCTTAATCTGGGTAAACACTAAGCCAGAACGAAATCCATTAAGCAAGAAGACATTGCGCAAAAATTCAAATTCAGAATGCATGTAATGGAAAGTCGAGCATATACGAAAGCCGCGGTGTAATAGTGTTTGCAGCCCGTTTAACTTGAATTTAAAAGAACAAAAACTAAAAATGCTGGTGCTTAGGCCGGTGAAAGTTGGTTTTCTGTAAACAGATGTTTGAAAACGACCATTAAATTTAGTAATATTGCAGTCTAAAAAGACAAACTATTGTTCGATTCAAGTTCCATGGTAAATTTAATGGAATTATGTTGCTAGTTTAGGTAATCAAAGAAAAGTTTTACATGAGAAGGATGCATGAAAATAAGAAAGGTGTCATCGACGTATCTGTTATAAAAAATATCTTAAAATCAGGAGGACAATTGGTCAGCCATGAAACCTCGTGAAAACACATAAAAATATTCGCAAAGGTTGGGCCGAGGGGAAGACCCATGCCCAAACCGTCAATCTGTTTGTAAAATTTACCAGCAAATATGAAAATCGAATTTAGAACTGATAGTTCTAGCAGGGATTTAAAAAAATTGCGGTTCAAACCAATAACAGTTTCATGAATATCCTTAAACAGAGTATTTAGTCAGATCTCTATAGTTTCAAAAAGCGGTATATTTGTAAATAAATTTTCTACGTCAAAAGAGGCCATTGTTAAGCCCTGAACATCAGTAAAATCTTTCAAGCTAAGACAGTTTAAGACAGGAACTAAAAATTTAGCCAGTTTAAAACTAGGGGTATTATATGCGGCAAAAATTGGTCGGAATTGAAACTTTGAGGAAAAATCAGACTTATGAATTTTAGGTAAGCCATATAAAATCCCAGGCCATGAACCGGAGGCATAAAGTTTAGAGTACGTATCAGATGAGAAGGCAGACGAGTCTTTGAGTTTTCGCAGAAAGCTATTGATTTTATCTTCGATTTTCAAAACAGTTTTAGAGATTGGATCGGTAATTTCAATAAATTTTGAAGGATCAGTAATGAGTGCAGAAAGGCTACTGTTATATCGACTACGATCAACCAAACCACGCCTCTGCTCTTGTCAGGTTTACAAATGATCAAGTCTTTATTTTTGGCCAAGTTTTTCAATAAAAGCGTGTCACTGGGCTGAAATACAGAAGAAAAAATTTTGTATGACTTAAAGCCGTAAAAATGACGATAGGCTAAGCTCTGCAAGTTCCCAAGAAACTCTGGGCGGTTAGGAGTAGGAACATCCTTTATGCTGAGAGCTGCTAAAAAAATTTATAAAAGTCCAACTTAAAAATTGGCTGACAAAAATCAAGGCCAAAAGCCAGCAAGAATTTGATACGGGGTTCCAAGTTGAAAGAACTATAGTTGAACACCACCATATCTGGGTCAATAGGACGAATTTCGTTGTGGATGTCGAGGTTACTGAGTTTCCTTTGAAGTGTTTGGCTGGTAACTTTCCTGAATGCTTCTGTAGACCGTCTAGCATGTTGGCGGATAGCAAAGGCGTCGAGGGTGGAAAACAAACGAGCAAGTTTCACTTCACTTTCGGCAGCCAAATCGGTTAAAGATTTCAGCGTCTTCCTCTTTGAGGATAATTCCCATATTCTACCACGATTTATAAAAATTTGAATTATGAAGGCACCGTTTGTAAAGCTTAAATCTCAGGAACTTGGGGAAAACACCATAAACCTTACACTTCACCATTGAATAAATATTTAATGAAGTCTTTGCCTTCTTTCGGAGAAGATCACAGTATTTTCTAAAGAGGTGGCAACCATCTTCGCCGTATTTTGATCGTACACAATTAAAAAAGTCACTAGATTGCTTTAATCGCATATTCACTTGAATCGAACAATAGTTTGTCCTTTTTAGACTGCAATATTACTAAATCTAAAGGCCGTTTTCAAACATCTGTTTACAGAAAACCAACTTTCACCGGCCTAAGCACCAGCTTTTTTAGTTTTTATTCCTTTAGATTCAAGTTAATTAAACGGGCTTCAAACACTATTACACTGTGACTTTCGTATATGCTCGACTTTCCATTCCATGCATTCTGAATTTGAATTTTTGCGCAATATCTTCTCGCTTAATGGATTTCCTTCTGGCTTGGTGTTTACCCAGATTAAGAAATTCATGTCTAAGCGATATTGTGAAGTTGTTCCAGAGCCTGATAGTAGAAGCGTTGTTTACTGTTCTCTTCCATACTTCGGCCATGCGTCCGAAGTTATGTCAAGAGAATTAAAAGTTTTGTTTATGAAATACTTCCCGGACAATAATCTTCGTATCTTACTGGTGAATAATTTCAAAATAGGTTCGTTTTTTAGGTACAAAGATATCCTTCCTTCTCATATGCGATCGTCCCTAGTTTATATATTTAGTTGTGCACGATGTGCATCTGCGTACGTTAGGATGACGGCACGCAACTTTTACACTAGGGTCGCTGAGCATAGAGGGAGGAGTTATAGGACTGGGCAGTTACTGTGGGTTGTTTGGGTTTTGGGTTGTTGGTGTTCTGTGTTGTTGGGGTTCTGGGTTGTTGGTGTTCCGGGTAGTTGGGGTTGTGGAGCGTTGGGGTTGTTGGTAGTTGGGGTTGTTGGTAGTTTGGGTTATTAGTAGTTTGGGTTGTTGGTAGTTTGGGTTGTTGGTAGTTTGAGTTGTTGGTAGCTTGGGCTGTTGGTAGTTTGGGTTATTGGTAGTTTGGGTTGTTGCTAGTTGGGGTTGTTGTTAGTTTGGATTGTTGGTAGTTGGAGTTGTTGGTAGTTTGGGTTGTTGGTAGTTTGGGTTGCTGGTAGTTGGGGTTGTTGTTAGTTGGGGTTGTTGGTAGTTGGGGTTGCTGTTAGTTGGGGTTGTTGGTAGTTGGGGTTGTTGGTAGTTTGAGTTGCTGGTAGTTGGGGTTGTTGGTAGTTTGGGTTGTTGTTGTTGATGTTCCCCGAGCCCCGGTCACGCCAGGAAGCCCGCGCTGCGCAAGAAAGCCGCCACCCGAGCCGGCTCGGACCATATTTGCGCGATGGTTGTTATGCCTGCCCGGAGCCTGGGCGCTGCCAGATCCGGGCACTCAAGCAGAAGATGCTTGACGTATGGGGGAGTGAATGACATTGGGGGCACAGGTCCGTTTGAGTGCTGTCCAGGCAGTGTTTGTAAGAGTTTAGTGGAAGATGGTGACCGCAGCGGAGTCTGCTGAGGTGCACCCTGTCTGCTCGGCTCAACTGCTGTTCTGTATGGCTGATTTCTGGTGGTATGTCGTCAATGATGCTGTTAATTGGTAGATTTAAGAGTGCATTCCGGGTTAGGTGTGTGTGTGTATGTGTTTAATGAAGTTGGCTGGGTCTGTGGGCGGAGGTATGGAATTAATTATTGTGATATAGTAGTTGTATGGAGTGTTGGAAATTTGTCTGGGTGTATGGGTTTAGGTACTGAAAGTGATGGCAGGGACTGAGGGGCTTGTTGAGTGCTGATGCAAGGAATTGGGCGCCTCTCATGTCTAGGTGTTCTTTCATAGAGAGGACTTTGGTTTCTGCATGGACGTGACTGGATGGTGTGGTTTGGGTGCTGCCAAAAGCGATTCTGAGGGCTGTGTTTGGTGTGGTTTGTAGGTGTTTGTGAAGTGTGGGTGAAATTTTGCGTACCCAGGCTGGACTTGCATAGTCTAGCACTGAGCGTATGTATTTTTGTACACTAGTGTGAGGGCTTCTTTGTTCTGTCCAAATGTTGTTCCTGGGAGGGCTCTGAGTGTGTTTAGCCTAGGTCTGTATTTTGTTTTTATGACCTGTATGTGTGGCCCGAAAGACCTAGAAGTGTTGTAAGTGACACCTAGAATCTTGGTTTCATGTGTGCGTGGTATGATGGTGTTGTTAGATATGCTAAATTTTTGTGGTGTTTTCTTCGCTTTTAAATTTCTAGTGAATCTGCGATTAAAGCAATCTAGTGACTTTTTTACATATATATATATATTATATATGATCTAAATTGCAATAAATTTAATCAAGATATATTTTTCCTGAGTCATGAGATGGTCCACATTTTCATCCTACTATATATCGTCAACAAAAACAAGTAGATCTTTCTATCTTTTCACCATATAACTTTATTTGTCGGAAATTGTAGGAAATCTGTCGCAGGATCTGTGATGCTGATTTTCAAGATTTCCGAACTTATCATTCTGATATTTATATAGCAATTATTCACTTGGAAGGAAAATAAGGATATTAATTTGCAACTTGAATTATGAGAGTGAAGAGCTTGTCAAGTGCTCTGGCTTCTCTTGCACGGATATTTTTTATCTCAAGCATATAATATTTATGGGATTATCTTGGCCAGTACAAGGAATGCCAGTACTGATATTGCGACCTGGTACACTGTTTATAATAAGACTATTTCTTGAGCCCAGAAATAGCAGCTCAACGATCACTCCGTTGTATAAAACTGTATAATGTTCGGAAAAAATGCTGTACAACGATCGGGCCGGCATTTCAGTGACCTGCCAGTGAAATAAATACCGCGTGCAAAAAAAACACTCTGTCGCCGTTTATTTTCCAATTTAACACACGAATTTCGTACCACATATGAAAATTTGCGAAAATGATTATTTTCATTCTTGAACGGCACATGATAATTTGCGAAAATGATTATTTTCATTTTTGAACGGCACATGAAAACTTACGAAAATGATTATTTTCATTCTTGAACAGCCGGTCACTAGGACGCCCGTAGACCGTTTCTTGACCGTTACTTCACCGTTATTTCGAAGAGTGTACTTCAGATCAAAAAGCTAAGGTATCCCTGAAAGTTTGACGAGTGTATGAGCTACTACACCTTTTTTAACCCACGTTTGATTGTCATGATTGGAAAATAAGAAAATGGTTGTCACGGTGATTCATATTGACACATTACCAATTTAACCACGACTTTCCTGGAATAAAAACTAATGTTCAGAGTAGTATAGATAATAGGCCTACCGTCACACTTTCCATAAACAGCTCAAATCATAGGTCACCACAACCATTTACTCCGAATCTTGTCCAACAAAATTTTCGACGTGGTCAACCTTCCACGTTTCTTCTAACATGAATTGGAAGATTAAGGAGAAATTTCATCTTTCTAGCACACTCCAGGCAACACAGCTAGCCAGTAGAGATGGATAGTCGTCATCTATAGTAACCACGTCGTAGCGTCATCTATAGACGCTAAGAGTCACCGAGCGTCTTTGCGGTTGCAAACATCGAATTGATCCGTTGGTGTATAATAGATCCCGTCCCCTTCAATTATTAGGAGGTCTTAGTCTTAGGCGTAGGCAATAGTCATATAAAAAGTTATAATATATTCGAAAGGTTTTAGGATAGTGTAGATTCGGAAACTTCTAATCGTATAATCTGGCGATTGCATCCGTTTCACCAGATGTATTTTAATGGTAGTATCATAATGATGGGAAATGCCTTATTTCGGTGAAGATGTCGACGGTACCATCGTGCACCATCGCAACAGCCCGCAGGAATAATTTGAACCTTTTTGCTTACTGAGCTTGTCGCGCAAATCGTGCGCACGTAGTTCAGCTACATGTGCATCGAAAGCAGCACGTATTGTAGTGACTAATTGCTTGTGTGTAGTCTACAATGGCGGGACCTCATTAACGAGAAGTTGTAGCAACGACATCGAGGGCATTCTTTAATAGGGTACGAAACTGTTTACTAAATTTCCGACGTGTCGCGGTCATAGACATTTCCACCAGCTGGCTAATTCACTATTGAGAAGAAGCAATCTCGCTGGCATCTACAATGCTCCACATACAGTGAGGTTCCAGGTAGCTTAACAGCCATTAGATAAATATACTTGAAAACACTTCAGCGCTCAACCCGATGCTGACT
This sequence comes from Hyalella azteca, assembly GCF_000764305.2. Lineage (NCBI taxonomy): Eukaryota > Metazoa > Arthropoda > Malacostraca > Amphipoda > Hyalellidae > Hyalella > Hyalella azteca. Next base: position 264,781 of record NW_025938413.1, on the reverse strand, counting down.
ATATTTGGGATCGCAATTCATTTCCGTTTAGTTTTGTTGTGATCGCTCTGCTTCGTCAACTCGTGTCGTCCCACAGTGGAATTATCTTCTTGCCACTTCTAATTCCGCGTAAAGACAAGGATTAACCTAACCTAAGGATCCTAAGGATTAACCTTCGTTGTAACCTAATATGATAGTTATAAATTTCTTGGTCTATGGCTAATGTATGGATGTGCTCCGCGGTGTCTTCAATGAGCATCCGTTGCATTTTATTCTTGTTACCTCTGACGAGTTAGTTCCCAGGCAAGGCAACCAATTCGAACTCTGACGTGGACACGTATTACCAGCAAGAATCCTACGCTCAAAAGAAGCAAACGAGGCGAGACTCGTCATTCCCATCAAAGCTCTGCGCAGCGTCCATGCACCGTTTCACTTGGCGTTAATCTTGTCAATCTACTTCCATTCTTTAGAGTACGAGTCTCGTCTCTATGTGTAGAAAGCTGCCCTCCGTCTTCCTGCCCTTCGAAGTTTTCCCGTCTGATGCGTTACGTCTACCGTATTGTCTCGCACGATGTAACATTCCACAGGCGTATAATATTTTGACCATTCTATTGTTGAACTACGAGATATCCTAGGGGCCGTAGTTTGGAGACCCCTTGCCTTGAGTGTAAATGATTATCCTTCGTAATTCGCACCCCTGAACATATCTCGAACTGTAACTAGCGAATAATGGACTGTCGCAAATCAGAAGGTATGAATAAACATTTTTATAAACAATTAAAACTTTATTGCTTCTATTTGAAGTGTAAACTGCTGTCTTCCTCTTCGGCACCGCTTGTCAGCTGCAATAACATTGGAAATTATTATATATTATATCGTTTACATGCGCAAATAATCGTTATTGCCGATTATTGTTAAATTAAATCCGGTTAAATCTACACAAATCCGATAAAATTCTGCACGCATCTCCGGTCAAGTGGTTTGAACTTAGATCCGGTCATATACCTCAATTACGCTTGATTTGACAGTGTAATAATTGGGAAGACCATCGTAAATTATGTCAATACTGAAGATGAGGCTGAGGAGGCACGTACCAGGTGAGGCAGGAGAACAAGGGGACATCGTCCTGCAGGCGGGCGAGGCCACGCAGTCCTCCAGGTCAAGTGTCAACTTGTGGCGCTGGTGGCGCAGCTCTTGCAGCTGCTCCTTCAGCTGCTGGATGTAGTCCTGCGGGAGTGTGGGGGTGAGAGGTGGGGACCTGGTGTCCATGCAAGACCATCTTTCTGCTTCGCAAATTGAATTGTTTGAAATGCGAATTGTTCCATCTGCTCCAAGCGTTCTCTCAGAGTCTTCTGCTCGGCTACATTGAAAATTTTAATCCCGAAGACTTTGTTTTGCCTTATTACATGCTTCTTAAACGATGAGATGATGTGCATTGCTAAAACTACACGGAGAGTTTTGAGTTTCTTCACATGCTTTTTTTCATTATGAGGAAGTGGGACGTTTCTAGAAACAAACAGAACATTTGTTTCAATTTTTCGAAAGAAACCGACCATACATATTTAATTTTTCGAAATAAAGTGCAATGTTGTTTATAAACAGAAGTGAGAATATGAAAAGAAGTACTATCAAAATTGAAAATTTGGGATAAATTGACATAAAAATAGGGGATAGTATGTAGAAATTTACTCACTTGAATAAAATGGGATTTGTCTTCTTCTAGCCATCGGATGAAGGAGAAGGAGGAGGAGGAGGGGGCGTTTTTTAGTTTTAGTTTAATTGTATTGTTCTTTATGGCGTGATTTGATATGAGCTTGTAGATTGCCTTTAGTGGTACAAGTTTTATCGCAGTATGGGCATGCATGAAGATTATCAACTTTATAATTGTCATTGGAGGCAGGCAGGTTTCGGGGGGATACACGTCTGGTACCCCCCTGCACAGAGGGGACCGCCAGACGTTGCTCACTTCTAGCCGCCGATGCGAAGCTGTAACACAGAGAAAATTGCATCGATTGAAAAACTGAAAAAAATGCACAGGTTTAAATCTCAGCTAAAAAATTTATTAAATGCGGTCACCACACGGAATTTTTTCTCTATATTTTTTTCTCTATAATTAAAATTTAGTTCCTGCAGATGAAAAAATTAATAACATTAACATTTAATATAATTCAATTCAGGCATGTTACCTCAAATAGTTAAATACATTTTGAAACTTTGATTACATAGGGGATACCTTAGCGTATCTCTCGTCTCATTTGCAGAGGAGAAGTCGACTGTGCACAGGATGCTGAGTCGGACGTTGCCCTCTAATGAGCCTCGAAGCAGCGGCGTCAAAGAGTTGCCGCGATAAGTGGCGACGGATCTGGAAACGTACAAAATGAAAACTATTAGATGCAACCATTGTCTAATGTTTAAGATATTTACAGAACTGATTTAAAATAACTATTAAAATAAACTATTATGAAAAGGTGGTAGGCTTTAGCGACGACTCACCCTCTACTCAGCTGTGTAACGGCCGTTTTCAGAAAGCATAGGTCTAGGTTGATATTTTTTCCTTCATTGGAGGTTTCATCCTTGGTGCTGCCAGTGTTCGCCATCTTCTCAGACCCTGCAAGGTCGACGATTAGGAGGTGCGCCCCTCTCGCAGCCACGCCGCCATCTGAAGAACCCGCCTCCGTATACTCGACTCTCTGCGCATAGAAAACTATATATTACACGTCATTGCAGTAATGTATCCAAAAACAATTTCATTGTGTAATTAAAAAGAAAAGTCATCATAATGAGTTAACAAGCAGTTTTTAAGAGCATGCATCAAGGTGGTCAGCCGCGATAGTGATGCCACTCCGAACCTACGATGATGCCACTCCGAGCTAGTTTGCCGTAAATCAGCTGATGATGTTCGTGACGGTACGGCCAAAGGACACTCACGATTCTAAAGATGACGTGTGACCTGGAGCTGCGGGCATTCCGGGGGGTTGGCCACACCTGCCGGTTCATCTCGCCTCGTTGCAGCAGTGAGAGTAGCTGCGTAAAATCAGATCAATTTAGTGACAGGCTCAGCTGTCTATGAATCGATCTGAAATTTTGAACACATGCGTAGAGTTGGAGACAATGCACGAATCAGTTGACAGAATAAATAATTTTGAAAATTTACAAAATTTTTATGTAATAAAAAAACTTTAAAATTAATTTTTTAATATTTGAAAATAAAATTAGATTTTAAACGCATATTATTTATGGTGAAAATTCATTACGTTCATAAGATTACGCGTTACCTGTTCCTCGGTCTCGACAACTTCCTCTGTGAGGCCCCGCAGATAGAAGTCGCCAGAAACGTGTTTTACGACCGTCAAAGGCCCATTGCCAGGTGCGTTGGCGCGGCCAACCAGTAGGTCGTAGAACTTCTTCAGGTAGAGCTCCGCAATGGAGACTGTTACGTGTTTACGTATTGAACAAATTAGAGTAGAACTACTATGCTGTCAATAGTAGGTCATGTAAGGCCAGCAAGCCTTTCATACTTTAGTTGTATACCAGATTCCACCTAATACAGTTCCCTAAACCTATGGTCTCGTCCCTGCTCATCTTCATCCTTATAGCTAGCCTGGACTTAGTCATACGACTAGCAAACGTAACATGGTGGCAGCGGACAGTATCAATTGAATGTGAAGATGGAAGAGAGCAACTCACAACCTACCTACACGAAAATGGCGGCATTGAAAATGCCCGACCGCATGACGTTAGGGAACAACGCAGTGAAGAATTGGAAAATCTTTAAACAACGCTGGGAGACCTACACCGTGATTACGGACTTCAGCTCAATCTCCACAGTAAAGCAGAAAGCACTTTTCATTCATTGCCTTGATGATGACGCCCTGGATGCATACAACACATTCCAACTGGCTGAAGACGCGACAGTCAACCAGATTATTCGAGCGTTCGACAACTTCATCATCGGAGAAGCTAACGAAACCTACGAACGTTTTATGTTCAACAGAAGAAACCAAGAAGAAGGAGAATGCTTCGAACTTTTCTACGCCGAACTTCAAAGATTGATTAAGACGTGCAACTACTGCGACAACTGCAAAACGTCACTGCTGAAAGATAGAATTGTTTTAGGCATACATGATGCAAATATTCAAAAGGAACTGTTGAAGACGCGCAATTTAACGCTAGAGAAAACGGTGGATATCTGTAAAGCAAATGAAAAAGCGGTGACTCATAATAAAACACTACGCCCAGAAGTTAACAAGGTGATCGACTCCAAGAAAGAAGCTTCNATTACCATACTACAACTTCAGAGATGAAATGACCATCGAAGACGGCCTAATTCTGAGAGGAGAAAGAATTATCATCCCATCATCACTACGCTACGACATGAAGAAGAAAATACATTCTGGACACTTGGGCATAAATTCGTGTCTACGCAGAGCACGAACGTACGTGTACTGGCCCGGAATGTCCGCCGAGATCAAACAGTTCGTAGAACAGTGCCCAACATGCGCCTCACTTCAAAGAAATCAACCGGCTCAACCACTATTCTTGCGGAAACTACCCCAAAGACCGTGGCAATATTTAGGGATAGACATTTTTACTATCAAAGGAAGAAACTACCTCATAACTGTTGACTATTATAGCCAGTTCTTTGAAGTCGACTACTTGAAGGATGACTTGACCTCGAACAATATTATCAGTAAACTAAAGGCGCACTTCGCGAGATACGGCATCCCCGACAAAATAGTCAGCGACAACGGCCCACAATTAGTTTCCAACGAATTTGAAAAATTCTGCCAAATGTACCAAATCCATCATGAAACATCATCACCAGGAAACAGCAAATCTAATGGAGCGGCAGAAGCAGCAGTTAAAATTGCAAAAACCCTTATGAAGAAATGTCACTACAAGAAAGAAGACCCATACCTAGCTCTACTAAGCTATAGAAACACCCCACAAGAAGGAATTTCGTACAGTCCAGCCCAACGGTTGATGGGACGTCGTACCAAGACCCTAATTCCAACAAACCCATCACTACTACGACCAGATGCTCCGGAACAGGAGAAATTAACGGCACAACGAGAACGAAAACAACAGCAAATAGGCAACCGAACGAAAGACAGGAAGGAACTTAGCCCGCTGAAAACAAATGACACAGTCAGAATGCAGCCTTTGAGAAATGAAGAAATTTGGAAACCAGCCACAGTAAAGGAAGAGATCAGCAACCGATCATACAACGTCGAGACAGAGGAAGGAAAACAGTTCAGACGCAACAGGCAGCATTTACGAAGAGACCAGTCAATCGTCTCGGAAACAACCAAAGAACCCAACAAACAGTCTCCTACCAAAACCGAAAATAAGAACACTCCTACCATCCCGAAATCGCCGTCGACGTCAACTCTACCAACAACTTCTACGGAACAAGCTGTCTCTCCCGAAGTGAAGTCGAGAAGCGGACGAACCATAAGGCGACCGCAACGTTACCAATAGTTTTAATGTCGATTGTTTCTTTGTGTCTGTCTTTGTATTGTTCTACATCTAGATTGATGTACTATGCAAAATTAGGAAATTAATCTACTTCATTGCGTCCTCTTTGTATTGTTTGAAGGGGAGATGTTACTTGTTTACGTATTGAACAAATTAGAGTAGAACTACTATGCTGTCAATAGTAGGTCATGTAAGGCCAGCAAGCCTTTCATACTTCAGTAAGTTCAGTTGTATACCAGATTCCACCTAATACAGTTCCCTAAACCTGTGGTCTCGTCTCTGCTCATCTTCATCCTTATAGCTAGCCTGGACTTAGTCATACGACTAGCAAACGTAACAGAGACTCTGAAAAAAAAAGTCAGCATCAGTGAGCAAGTTATGGGAACATTGAAAATTTCATTCTTACTGACAAACATAATGACAAATTGACAAACATAACATAGTGATGTCGGCACTGAAGAGTAGGCCTGATGTGGCCTGTCGCCGATTCCTAATTTTCGTGCCTTGTTCACAGAATATCTAAAATCGTGTCATTTGACCGTATATTTTCAGGACTGACGATAGTTCGAAATAGCTACTAGAATTCCACAGGGTTCGATATGGTGCTAGGCATCTGGCATTTCAAGTCTGAACATACATTTTTCAATTTGCTTCATCTAGTCTGTTCATTAACGCGTTCATACTCGGAGCGCCAACGACATTGTGTGAAACATTGGCTTGTGTGAAACATTGTGTGAAACATTGAAAATCATTGTGTGAAACATGAAAAAAATTATGATCACAAGTCTGTGAGAAGGCATGAGCTATGTTTGAAGAAGTGCACCACAAATGCAGTTAGCAAGAAAACTCATGATGTCTGACACTCAAGTTATTATCCATTGGTTTTATTACCAATGTGAAAAATTCTTCAGATAATGACACTAGGTAATGGAATATACTGGACGCATTTAGCAGTGCTCTACAATGAACCAAAGCCAACCCACCTTTATTATGCTTAACAAAGTTTTCTCGTGACAAAAACTTTGATGTGACTGATATTATAGTTGACTTCCCGCAACACAAAACAGTAACAAGTGGTTGTTCAATCAAATAATGTGTTTCTAGATGGATAATATTGAATATCAGATTTGTACTTTTATTAAAAACCTTGTAACATAAGAATAACCAGTTGGTCCTGTCTTACCCCATGCCTCCAATGCTCACTTTTTTTAATCTGTACAGAAAACTATGTTAGATGCAAAATGTCAGAGTTGTAGCTTAGAAGCCCATTGCATAGATACACCTTGTGATAGGTTTAGGATTTTTTAATTATTCATGGTATAGATGTTACGGGCTTGTTAGTGATTTCGGTCCTGTCTTACCCCACTGACTATACTACAAAGTTCAAACTAAGTAACCCATTGAAAATCATTTGATAAATCCAAGTGCAACAAGTGCCCTGTCGAGGGACATTTATGCAACCTCAAAATGGACTACATACATAAGAGTTACAACCCGCCACGGTGACTGATCCAGTCTCAAAAAGCTGGTGGTCCTGTAGTTTGGCGCGTGCAAGAACAAAATGACATGAAGGCTGACGTGGTGCGTTTTGCCGGTGCGCTTCATCGAAGCTTCAATAAGCGTATCGCCAAGTGTCTTGGTGACAAGGCTGCTGATTCTGCAATTTAAGACGTTCCTTCCATAGTATGATAGTTCATCTACTTGCTGAAGAAAATCGCGAAGAGTGCGTGGAAGATTACACTCATTCAGCGGCCGGCGTTTGGCTTGTTAACCTGGCAGCTAGACACGAGAACCTTTGGTCGTCTCTGAACGTGAAGCTGGCTCGGAAGTACATCGCATCCTACATAGCTGCCAGCCTGCCATTCACGAGTCACTCTTATCTGGCATTGGCAGGGATAATTGGCTGTCCCCTGCTGTCAGTGGTCCAATAACTGACATTAAGGTGACACAACCAAGCTCTCGGTGTGATTTTAGACTTCATCTAAAATTCTAAATGTAACAACCCAAAGTGGAGACCGTGTTGTCACTGTTCTCAATGAACAGTCTGTCTATCAGTCTTTGTACTGCCACCCAAAAGTATACCGTGTAGCTGGTCTATCTGCCTATTTACTCTTGGACTTAGGTCTTCAACTTAGCGGCTTGGGTAAGGTACCGGTAGCGAGTATTTTTGGTGAGTAAATGTAATTTATTGTAATCTTAGATAATAAATAATATAACAGTAGAGTATATAGTTAACTACTTTGATGTAGATGATGATGTTCAACTTGAATATTACCGTCAACCGGGGCTACTCAGGACAGATTTGAACGATTAGTTTTAAATAACAGTTAATAACTTCTTACGATGAAACATTTCATAAACAAGTTACGTGATCATTAACTTCCCGTGATCATTAACTTCCCGTGATCATTAACTTCACGTGATCATTAACTTCCCGTGATCATTAACTTCCCATGATCATTAACTTCCCGTGATCATTAACTTCACGTGGTCATTAACTTCACGTGATCATTAACTTCATGTGGTATTTAACTTCCCGTGATCATTAACTTTGCGTGATCATTAACTTCCTGTGATCATTAACTTCCTGAAAGGAATGTTTTAGTGACAACCAGCCTATCTTTTGGAGAAATAAATCATAGTTTAGGTCAATTACTTTTCATTCTGTAATGCCTGGTGCACAATTCTATACATGACATGCTATGCACAATTTTAAGATGACTGATGATGCACTAATTTTTCGATAAGTGAAATTTTTTTCGCTGAGCAAGGAAAATGTGACCAATATTCTTTGTTTTTAATCAATTTTTTTCGTAATTGAAGCCTTTGCTAACTGAGGTTCTACCCTTAATGCGTTTTTGGGGGTGTCCCGAATAGCCCCAGGGGGGTGTCCCGAGTAGCCCCGCCGTACGGAAATGGCTGCCATTTCTTTTTGGAATTAGATAGGCAAATTCTGTCAATTACGTTTTCAAGCCGACACCTGGGTGCAACTTTTATGTAAGTAAAATTTTTTAATTTTTTAATACGGCGAACATTTTTTTTGCTTCATACCTTAGCAGTTGTAACTTTACAAAACATAGTTTTTCACCATTTTTTTCAGGAATTTTTCAAAGCAAGTAAATGTAGTATTTTTCGACTTCCTTTATACTAGATAGATAGGAACATTAGTTACGTTTATGCCACTATTTTTAGTTTTGCGATATTCCAATTAGTTTCGCTACTACAACAGTTTTACGCCGTGTCATAGGCCTGTCCCGAGTAGCCCCGCCTGTCCCAAGTAGCCCCGGTTGACGGTAGTTCACATAGAATGCACTGACCAATTTTAAATTTCCAGAGGCGATTGTAGAAACTTTTATTCAACAATGCGATTGCAGCAGCATCAGGGAGGTCAGCACAACACCACTTTGCAGCAGCGGGCAAAACTCCGATGGATGCTTCCGCCTGTCGGCAGCTTGGCGCTGGAACGATTACTGGATAAAGCGGCTCGATTATTTTACGCAGTTGATCGCCAGCAAGGCCTTCGCCCACATCGCGGCCCATTTTTCACAGATGTCCGAGCTACACGATACAACGTCAGCAAAGTCATCGACCGCCGTTGGAACAAAACATCACAGTGTGCGTTTGTTGGCCGAGTTTAAACGCCTGGATCTCGAGTGGACGAGTGAGAGGCAAGATAATGTGAAGGCACAGAAGCTTCTGTGTTGCACATTGTTAACATTACTCTTTCTAGCAGTCTAAATTCCCGATTGAAAGCGGAAAATTTTATGATATAACTCTTTCAGCCTGATAGGGTAACTAGTTACATAAACAAATATAGCATAAAATGCCTTTATTGGAATTTTCGGGTAAAACATAATAAAGTTTGGAGGCAATCAATAACAATAATGTGAATTTGTGTTTTTTACAACAAGTAACTTGGGTAGGTAGTGAAATTTTGCTTACCCCTTGAGATATCAATGCCTCTATTCCTCAAACGCTGACAATCGCTGAGTTTTATATAATTGTTTAAGGAACCGAGATGATTTTTCAATAATTTTTCCCATTTGACGTTGTATTGAGATAGGCAAATTTGTTTCTGTATCTATTTAAGGCATATCAGTTAAAAAATGTAAAAATTGTCACTTAGTGGAACAGTTGTATTTGCTGTTCTTTTCAGTGGAATCAGTGCTTGTTTTCCCGAGAAAGGATACTACTTCGCTTTGTTATTGCACTAGCATCAGTCGATAAATTATCTGCTCTTTTGTTGGAGCTTTCGTTGTTTCCTCATTATTACTTGCTAATGAATCCTCTTCCGCTACTCCTCTCTTCATTGTTCCTGCAGCCTCTCTCCAAGTTGAGGGAAGCAATTTGGTCTTATTTTCTGCAAACTTCTTGCCAACCACCATTAGTTCAATAAAACTGCTTGAACCTGTGCAACAAAAAGAGAAATAAATAAATAGAATGCATTAAACTTGTGAGCAGAAAATTTTTCAAATATGTCAAATAAGTGCTCAAAATTATGAGTTATAATAGATCTGTTCATGAAAATATAGAAATAAATTGTAAAAAGCAAAGAAACAATGTGAATAAATAAAATCTGAATTAATTCATAAATACATGTTAAGTTTTTATAATCATTCCACCGCACGCGGCACGTCCAGGTGTGGTAGACATCGCTTACCGAGCCACAATTTTGCAAATCTGGAATAATAAGTACAGCAGTAGGGTAGCATTTCTCTTGCCATCTCGCGGCATACACTCTTCCCTTAAATGCTTTTTTTTAACTGGCGTACAAGCCCTTTCCATCCTCTGGCGTACACGCTGCACCATCCAGAGTACCGTATGGCCGCCACCAGCCCACCACCACATCTGTCAGGTATAGCCTATAGGCTAACGGCTAGCCAGAGGCCCAAAGCTGGGCAGCGCTACTTTGAAATGTAGCTGTGCTACTGCTACCCTTGCATGATCTAAATGTAGCAGGCCCTACCGTTACTCCCACTAGATTGTAGTTTGTAGCGAGCGCTACCGCTACAATTGCCAAAATTATTGAAAATCTCTAAATATTTATTGTTCTGCTATTGGGATTTACTCATAAACATTTAATAATAATAAAACATTTTCAAAACATATCAATGCAACTTTATTGCAATAAACTTACCTAACCAAACTAAACTAGGTACCTACCGTCAACCGGGGCTACTCGGGACAAGCGGGGCTACTCGGGACAGGCCTTTGACACGTCGTAAAACTGTCGTAGTAGCGAAACTAATTGGAATATTGCAAAACTAAAAATAGTGGCGTAAACGTCAACATTTTTCCCATCTATGTAGTATAAAGGAAGTCGAAAAATACTACATTTACTTGCTTTGAAAAATTCCTGAAGAAAATGGCGAAAAACTATATTTTGTAAAGTTACAACTGCTAAGGTATGTAGCAAAAAAAAATATTCGCCATATTAAAAAATTTTACTTACATAAAAGTTGCACCCAGGTGTCGGCTTGAAAACGTAATTGACAGAATTTGCCTATCTCATTCCAAAAATGAATGGCAGCCATTTCCGCAAGGCGGGGCTACTTGGGACATCCCCCCGGGGCTATTAGGGACACGCATTTATGGTACCCAAAAACTCATTTACGGTAGAACCTCAGTTAGCAAAGGCTCCAGTTAAGAACAAATGGATTAAAAACAAAGAATATTGATTACATTTACCTTGCTGAGCGAAAAAAAGTTCACTTATCGTCACACAAATTACAAGCCGTCCTGTATGCTTACAGATACAGAAAAAAATGCTATAAGGCTGCTGATATGAAGCTTGCAGTGAACAAGGTTGTTGTTAATGCACAATGGCATGTTCATGGATAGGGTAATATTGGTAATATCACATCAATAATACAGTAATATCCCATCAATAATAGGGTATGGTCAACTGGGGTATTTGGCCCTGTTCATAATGATGGCCAAAGCGGTCATAAATGGTCATAAACAATGGCCAAAATCACTCTGGTGTTTATGACCTGGTTTACAACCCTGGCGTTTATGACCCCGGCGTTTACGACCCCAGCATGAATCAAAAACGAGGCCAAAGTCACCCCAGTTGATGGTAATTAATGTTTATGGTAATATCATATCAATAAAGGAAAAACAAGTAAAAATCACAGATAATGTCATTTATTCTACCTCTACATTGTCTACAATGAAAGAGGAGGACTTCAGAGTACTGTTAGTAATGGATGAGTACCCTCTGCTTGCTTCAAATGTTTTGAAATGAAGTTTTATTCCCATTGTCCGGAGTAGCCCCGACAATTAGATTACTCCGGACAATCTTTATTTTGCGTCTGGCACCTTAGGAATAGCATATGGAATTTTTTTAACAATGCCATTCGATAGCCCTGGCAAAGAGCTATAAAATGAGCTTAAATTTGTTTATGAAATGTTTCATTGTAGAAGTTATTAACAGTTATTAACAAAAAAACGATCAAATCTGTCCCGAGTAGCCCCGGTTGACGGTAGTAGTTCTAAACTTCTAGTACGGGTTAGATACAGTACTAATTAAAAGTTAGTTATTTTATGTTTTACCTTCCTTACATGGATGTGTACTTTATTCTACCAATCTAAAAAATTATCCACATAGGTATACCTACATATAAAAATCAGTCTTTTATTTGTATATATATATATATATATATACACATGGAATTTTTTTCGAGATTGGTAGATTAAAGCAGACATCCATGTAGGGAAGGTGAAACATAAAAATAACTATGTAAAAATAACTGGAAGCAAACTGAAACATGAAAAAATACCTGTAAGTGGTAGCTGGTAACAACTTAACAAGTAATGACTAACATGTTGACTTGATAGGCCCTACTAGTACGGTAACAAGCTGAGGTTGACAACTTTACACTGAAAACTTTAGTACAATTTATTCTGTAATTTATATTATGTATGTATCGTGCTGGTTTTTTAATAATATTTAATACTATTAAGTAAAATCTAAAGGCTTTATCTATTAATGTAGCAATAGCACTGTAGCGGCAAAACCTCGTATTGCTACTTGAATATGTAGCGGGCGCTACCGCTACATTGCCTTGAATGTAGCGCCGCTACATGTAGCGCGCTACTGCAGACTGCTCACCTCTGAGGCTAGCAAGTGGCAAATGCTCACAAATAGCTATGGCAATGGCATGAAGTTAATAATGCGATCTATTGGAGTGGGAGAATTCAATTAGATTATTTTATATACTTATAAAATAGCATTGTCCAAGTACAGGTAGAGACCTTTGAGTCTGAGGTTAGTAAATAGGTTACCAGTTCCAAACTCAAAGCAGGTGAGAGTTGGTGACTTGGAGTATCACAAGGTGCTGTTCTGTCACCAACACTCTTCACTGTGATGCTGCACAATCTTCCATGCCCACCCTTCCTTGAGGTCCTTCATGTGAACCTGGAGTGATTGCAGAGAGGAAACCTTTGCTGCCCCTATGCAGACAACATTAAGCTCACAAAATGAAACAGCTCCAAGGACTTCCAGCAGAACTATTAAAGACAAAACTCAAGATAAAATGCCTCCCAATAAGGAAATAAGAATAATGTAATGGAACTAAAGCTTAAGAAATAAGCTTAGTAATTTGAAACTCCAGATTTACAGCACAAAACTTCCCCTTATCTGCCTATGTGAAACATAGCTATCTGCATAATATCATGAAATGGGGTAATAAGGGATGGTTTTGAGAGTTTTTTGTTGATAACTTCTTACCACTAAACATTTCATAAACAAGTTTGGGCTCATTTTAAAGTTCTTTGCGAGGGCTATCTAATGGCATCTTAAAAAAAATTCCATATGCTATTTGTAAGGAGGCAGACTGCAGACACAAAATAAAAGCTTCCCAAATTACCCCTGGGAACGGTATAATCCAGGACACTTGAAATAAAACTCATATTTAAAACGTTTGAAGCATGCAGAGTGTACTCATCCATTACTAACAGTACTCTGGACTCCTCTTCCTTTGTAGATGATTTAGATATAGAATAAATGACATTTTCTGTTATTTGACTTGTTTTTCCTTTATTGATATGATATTGCCATATCCATGCATTATTGTATTAGTACATATTGATGTGATATTACCGTATCCATGGACATGTCATTGTGCATTTACAACGACCTTGTCCGCTGCAAGTTTCATATCTGCAGCCATGTAGCATTTCTTCTTTATCTGTGAGCTTACAGGATGGCTTGTAATTTCACACTATTTTAATTGGGTCAAGTTAATTCACTCTAACGAAAAATATAACTCTGTTCTCACTGCAGTGAGTGACAGAGCGCGCATTTTCTCGTCAACAAAAACGTGAAGTCATGAACAGAGAGACAGACGGACATGAGGAGCGTTTTTTCCATAAATGAGAAAATGCACTAAGAAGATTATAAAAACATACCTGAAACAGAAAAGAATATTTAGTGACAACCATCATATTTTTTAGAGAAATAAATCATAGTTTAGGTTAATTACTTTTATTCTAGGAAAAGTTGTTGCCCAGTGCACAATTCTCTATGACATTCTATGCACAATTTTGTGATGATCATTAATTTTTTGTGATGATCATGATGATGATGCATTAATTTTTCCTGAAGTGAAATTTTTTCGCTGAGTGAGGTAATTGTAATCAAAATTTTGTGTTTTTAATTGATTGTTTGGTTAACTGGAGCCTTTGCTGAGGTTCTACTGTAAATGTATTTTTAGGGGTCTCCCTTATCCACTATGCAGAGGGTGGATGCAGTGTCGGCAATACGGTATATGGATTTTTAAGCCCAAAGCGTCGCCGGCCATTTTAAAGATGCGTCGCCGGGTAATTTTTAATGAAAAGCCATTTTCGCTGACGCTGAGTAATGACAAACTATTTACAAGCCACGAACTTATTACAAGGTTGCATGCACGTGTTACCCCAAATAACTAATTTTACCCTAAAAACAGTCCGGTTGTACAGCAAGTGTCAACTGAACATGTAATAAAGCAGTCTGACCGCTCTAATGCGACCGAAACTACGCAATCGAAAAAATGTTGTTTACATTTTTTGCGGGAACTCATCGCAACTGATTTCCGGACAAGCTTCGCTGCATCGTAATCCATCCAACGTACCGGAAACCTTACTTTTTTTCTAAATAGTTGGCTGAAGACTGAGAAATATATTAAATGCAAGAATTTCAATCTAAATGTGTCGGCAAGATCTTCTGAAGGCGAAAATTTTACCGATAATGCGTCGCCGTAGGTCTTTAAATCTTCGTTCACTCTCTGCACAGTGGTCCCTTATTACCCCATTTTGTAGAAATGGCTGCAATTTTTTTTTTTTTTAATGAGATAGTCAAAGTCCGTCAATTGTGTTTTTAAGCCAACACCTGTGTGCAACTCTTGTGTAAATAAAAATTTTTAATGCAACAAATTTTTTTTGCTACAGACCTTAGCAGAGGTACGTTTCCAAAATCACAATTTTCACACTTTTTTCAGGGATTTTTTAAAGGTAGTAAATGTATGATTTCCAAACTTGTTTTATACTACAACATAGATAGTAAAAATGTTGAACTTTATGCCACTATTTTTAGTTTTACAATACCAGTATTTTGATTAGTTTAGCTGCTACAACATTTCTATGAAATGTAGAACGACTGTCGCGATTTAGCCCGTTTGATGGTACCTTCTTGATTGGAACATTTTCCTACTTGATACTGAAATTTCTCTTCAAAAGGACATATTTTATAGTGGCAGTACCTCTTGATACTTTTCCTTTAAAGTGACATATTTTGTGATAACTTAAGAATCTTGAAGCTTGATTGTATACCTACTTATGTTTATGATTAGAAATAATTCATCTAGCAGGAATCATGTGAATCCAAAAATGGCACATAGCTTGCAACCAATGCAACACAAATTTAAAAAAAAAGAGTAAAAGCCAGCTGTAAATGAGACAAAAATACCTGCGGACATCAAAAGTTTGACTTGTTCCAATGGCCCTTGCCTAATGAATTTCTTTTTTAAAATGGCACCTTTTTTGCCTGCAACTTTTCAAACCAAACCCAAATTTTCAAACAGATTTGCTGCAAATCTGTCATTATAAGTTAATGGCATCAAGTGTGATTATCTAAAACAAATTGAGAATTATTTAAGAATATTACATTTATCAATAAAAATATTATGTTCCTCTATTTTATTGATTATTCAGAAACTAGTGGTATGGATTTTAAAATTTTTCTGAAGCTTTTTGTGACTTTTTTATGTGCTATCTTGTCACATAGCTTTTGCAAAGCTTTTACTGAAGACCAATCATTAACAGAAGAATATTGTACAGCAACTACATCTGATACATGTGGTTCCAACACCATTGCTCCTATGAAAAAAAAGTAAGTTCATTCAATATATATAATGCGGTTTTTTAGTAATGTGTCAATAAATTCCTGCCTAGAGAAAAATATTAGTATTTTTGTTTCTGAAAGTTAGTACGGATGCATTGCTTCTTTGTTCTAACCTCTGTTGAACACTGCTGAGCATCTTTATTTTTCTAGGACAATAACTAGGATTTTTGTGCATAGAGTTACGTACCTGTAATTTTTCTTGTGTATTGAACCATAGCTTTTCACTTCAAAAGCTGCTTCATTTAAGAAGGGATTGTTAAATCAGTTATATAAATAAATTTTGATATCATGAGCACTTTTTTCTTCTTGTCACTTCTTGTTCAATCAAAATATAGAATAGAAAATATATATTTTTAATTGTAATGCCATTTCTCATACTGCATCGTGTAAATTGAGCCCTCATTTGGCTAACAAGATATTGGAACAAAGTGGGTTGATATGGAAGATATCATTAAATTCTTCTTTTCTCAAATATGCATGGCACTATATTTGAACTGATAGCATGAAGTACCATCAACTGGGGTGACTTCGGCCACCACTACAACAGAAAAAAATGGCAGCAAAACAAAATAATAAATGTTGTATGAAGTCACCCACAGTGGCCAAAGTCACCCCAGTTGCCGGTAAGTGAATAACAACTTCTGCTAAGTCACATAAATATGATTCGGTAATTTTATGTCAATATTTATAAATCATTGAAAAATAATTAATATTACATGCCATTCTGTCCCAAACTGTATCAATATCAGAATATATCTCTCAATATATCAGAATATATCTCTCCTACCATGACGATATTCTGTCTTATGCAATCCAACATTTCAGATATTTACTCTATTCAGTGAACATTGGTGAAGGCTTCAACCTACGTCGGGATGTCTACCTTCGATTTGCTACATTTGTGCACTCTCTTAATGTCAAGACGAGGATGCTCAATGAGGAGTGGATATTGGCAAGTGTTGAGCCATGCAAGATAATTAGTAATTAGAATTAATTTTACAAATTATGTATATTATTGTTCCAGTAACCTCTTTGCAGTGTTTGTATTCGTTCTCCATTAAAAAATGAGCAAGTTCTTTCAATCCTTTCAAATTTCTTCAACCATTTTCTTTCAGCTCCAATGAACTGGTAGTTTTTAGTTAGTTTTGATTTATATTATAATGATAATAATTGCAAAGATGATAGGAAATAAGATATAGTCAAATGGGGTAAGACAGGATCGCAGCCTTCATGGGGTAAGAAAGGACCAGCCCATGGCATGCATTCTAATTGCACTGAATTTAATTTGATAAAAGAATATGTTAGAGCAATCATTGCCTGCCATTTCAGTGTTTGTTTCAACCCTCTTCTGCAAATAATGAATTTCTGGCTAATTTTTAAAGAAAACCTATGTAAAGAAGGGTCACAAAATAGTTAACCCTGTTTGGGAAATAAGCTCTGTCTAATGACAAAAAATTTTTTGGCCAGGTTTGTGGATGTAGGCAGGTAACCTCGAGTAAAAGGCAACATTTGAGACATACTAGGCATTCCTACCTGCTACCATCACTGCCTGACATGTATTCTAAAATGGGGTAAAAAAGGACCGGACATGGGGTAAGACAGGACCACTAAATGATCCTGTTTTACCACACAAGTGGTCCTATCTTACCCCACAAATAGTCCTCTATTACCCTAGGTACCGTTTATCAAAAATAGTTTTTAAATTAATATATTATTGTGCAGTACATGGAGTATTTTGGTCAAAAATTTTATCTATGGCTCAAACTTCATTATAACTTGTTAGCTTTTTTAATTAGAGAAATTTAGTGCACTATTTTAAATTGCATCAAATGGATATAGAAAATAGGGATGTCTCTTCCCATTAGTGAGCTGCAGAACTGTGTGCTAGATTGGCTGGGGGAAAAATCACTGTGTGAAACATGAAAAATAATTATGATCACAACTCTGTGAGAGGGCATGAGCTATGTTTGAAGAAGTGCACCACAAATGCAGTTAGCAAGAAAACACATGACGTCTGACACTTAAGTTATTATCCATTGGTTTTATTATCAATTTGATAAATTTTTCAGACAATGACACTAATGGAATATACATGAAGCATTTAGCAGTGCTCTACAATGAACCAAAGCCAACCCACTATTACTATGCTTAACAAAGTTTTTTCATGACAAAAACTCCAATGTGACTGATATTAGAGTTGACTTCCTGCAACACAAAACAGTAACCAGTGGTTGTTTAATCATATAATGTGTTTCTAGGTTGATAATATTGAATATCAGATTTGTACTTTTATTTAAAAACCTTGTAACATAAGAATTACCACTTGGTCCTGTCTTACCCCAGCCTGGTCCCATCTTACCCCAATGGGGTAAGAAGGGACCAGCTCACTTTTTTTAATCTGTACAGAAAACTGTGTTGTATGCAAAAAATCTGAGTTGTAGCTTAGAAGCATATTGCATAGATACACCTTGTGATAGGTTTAGGGTTTTTTAGTTATTCATGGTATAGATGCTACAGGCTTGTTAGTGATTTCGGTCCTGTCTTACCCCATCTGACTATATATATATATAGGTATTAATAAGAAATTTATTAACATCTCAGAGGTGCTTGACTTCAGATTGTTGATGATGATGTTATCTAACATTATTTAATTAATAATTAATATTTAATTAGTTATTTTACTGAACAGGTTCTGCCGCCATGGGACAATGTATATCATTGGTTCAACAGGCGCAGTGCTCCCCCTGCTGCCTGGGCAGACTTCTTTGACTTGAAAAGTTTCAACAAATATGTTCCTGTGATTGAGCTGCAAGAATATTTAAATGGTATTCTATTCTATATTCTATTATTCTATATTATTCTATTATAGGTATTCTTATCATTTCTAATATATCTGTTGATTGTTATCTATCTCGTGGTTTTATAGTGATATTTATGTTGTATTATTATCTTCTTATTTATTACTTCATTGTATTATAGGTATTCTTATCATTTCTATTATATCTGTTGATTGTTATCTATCTTGTGGTTTTATAGTGATATTTATGTTGTATAGGTAATATCTTCTTATTTATTACTTCATTGTATTATAGGTATTCTTATCATTACTAATATATCTGTTGATTGTTATCTATCTTATGGTTTTATAGTGATATTTATGTTGTATAGGTAATATCTTCTTATTTATTACTTCATTGTTTGCTCCCTGAGGGAGTCCTGATTAATGTCTCAGGGCTCAGGCTTTTGCCAATGTGTTTGCTTAAAATGGAGAAATCAAAGAAATCTGTAACCTAATCATTTGTTGTATTGAGAATTAAATCGATATTATTGCTTTATTCGATATATATTCTATCTCTATATTGCTCTATAATCGATATACAAGCTCTATTTGATACTCTGCATTAATTTTGCTATGAATTTGGAATAGCAGCTGTAGTGGATCAGTTGTTCTTCACTGCGGCTATAACTAAAACATATCTGATTACATTTTCCATGTAATGAATTTCATTGGAGAGAATGAATTATTCATATGTGCTTGTTAGTTGACAACTTTCAGAAGGTGTGGCAGTTGGGGACAAACAATTTAAAATATGCTTCAAACCTAGCCCTGTCATGGCTGCTCGATTTATTTCTTTTCATAAAAAAAACTCCATTCAATTTTCGGTGGATTAGAATAATGGTATAGAAGTAACTCTATCATAATTGTAAATTGAATCTAGATTGATGGAAAATGGATACTGGGATTGTGGATAACTCAACAGTAATTTTCCACAGCACTTGGCTGACTTTGCTTATGAAGATTCAAGTAAAATGTAGCCTTGCATTTGTTGCTTTATCCTTAAGTTATAACTACAACCCTGTTGCAGAAATGGGCAACTCCATACAGAGTTTCTACGTCCTGCAGCACTACGCTGAAGGCTGGGGCTGACTTTGCT
The DNA here is from genome assembly GCF_000764305.2 of Hyalella azteca. Lineage (NCBI taxonomy): Eukaryota > Metazoa > Arthropoda > Malacostraca > Amphipoda > Hyalellidae > Hyalella > Hyalella azteca. The sequence continues at coordinate 245,008 of NW_025938413.1, read as the reverse complement.
TATGAAGATTCAAGTAAAATGTAGCTTTGCATTTGTTGCTTTATCCTTAAGTTATAACTACAACCCTGTTGCAGAAATGGGCAACTCCATACAGAGTTTCTACGTCCTGCAGCACTACGCTGAAGGCTGGGGCCAAAACTGGCAAGAAAAGTTTGATATTCGACCCTGCATTGAACCTCAAAATTTCAGGTGAACGTTCAAGCATAGGAGGTAGATCAGCCTATAGTCTATCATTTGAACATTAGAGCAAATATATCATTAAAATTTCAGCACAATATTAACTGTACTAATCTATACTAATGAAAATAACTCTCTAATTGTGAGCATAACATGCAATACTACAAGATTTCACATATAATGAATAAAACTGCTTTATAGAACATTTTCTCATTGCATTTTTCCTTTTGTGTGACTGCTCATTTTTCTGTTTACCTACAAAAGGTGGTGTTATATTTTCTATACTTGGTTCTTTGCTATGATTTTCTATGATATTTCATACTTTACTGTTGATGTGATAAATTGTGCTGGTGCTTAACGTCTGCAGCAAGTATATGGACAGAATTCTAAGGTTTTGACATAAAAATGTCACAAACTGTGAAAGATAGCCATGCTAGAAGGTTCAAAACCATGTAATATTTCTACACAAGAAAGTGTAAATCTGCAAAACCCTGAACACCAGAAAGCCCCAGCCTGCAGAACATTGCCACAATGGAAGGCCTCAAGACGTGAAACATTGCCTCTGTGAAAGATCTTAACCAGTGGCCATACTTTCAAAACTGGCTAAGTGAACGTAAGACTTACGCTCTATTTTCTTGTCTATGATTGGTGAATTTGGCTTGAAAGGCCGTCAATGATTGGCTGATGAACTTACGATCTCTTAACTTTTTTTGAAAGTATAGGCCCTGGACTCTTATGGTCGTGCAGAAAGTGATAAGGTTAACTTATAAAGCGTTAACCTTATAAGGTTAATTTATAAGGATAACTTATCACGCAGAAAGTTGATAAATGTCTCACGGGAGGTAACCACATACCACGCAGGAAAGTAACCACATGCCACGCAGGAAAGTAACCACATGCCACGCAGGAAAGTAACCACATGCCACGCAGGAAAGTAACCACATGCCACGCAGGAAAGTAACCACATGCCACGCAGGAAAGTAACCACATGCCACGCAGGAAAGTAACCACATGCCACGCAGGAAAGTAACCACATGCCACGCAGGAAAGTAACCACATGCCACGCAGGAAAGTAACCACATGCCACGCAGGAAAGTAACNCGCCTCTACCCTCACTCCCCTCGTGGCACGCGCGCCATCCAGGTAATGGCAGCGCCTCTACCCTCACTCCCCTCGTGGCACGCGTGCCATCCAGGTAATGGCAGCGCCTCTACCCTCACTCCCCTCAGGACGGCGCTAAGAGTCAAGATTTCTTGTTTCTTACAATCACTAAAACATGTCGCTCTCTAATTTTTTTATTATTTTTGAGCTGTTATATGTTCCTTATTTGACTTCAGTCTTAAACCATGCCAACCTGAGGTGTGGCTTGCTATTTTATAAAATTTAAATGTAAATTTTGTGAATCCTTTTCAAGCGCAATGTCCTTATACATATTGCCTTTGTTCGTATTCAAGTACAATGGGTTAGGATTTTTTCACTATTTCTGGTTTAAAACAATATTCTGGATCCCATTTATTGAAGTAAAATTTTGTGCAGTGAAAGGTTATCAGATGTAGATATCCAGTTGTTTTTTTTACAGCAGTTGGATCACATTCCAGTAATTAAAAACTAGTATTTAATGTACGTTTCAGATAAGTGTTAAAGTACAACCGAATTGATAATTTAAATGATTCTTTTCTTTAGATAATTTTCAAACGACTACGTATTCGGTATACTTTCGAAGAGTTAAGTTTACCGATTTCAATTGTTTGTTGTATTTAAATGTTTTTAATTGACAATTATTACTGTATTTGTTATTTTCAGTAGATTTTTAAGGCATTGATCAATTTGTATGGTAGATTTTTATGATGATGAGCTTGTGTTAGTAGGTATTAATTTCAATAGTTTCTGATAGTCTCTATTTTTATGATGATGACCTTAAGTTATTAGTTATTAGTTTGTAATAGTCTCTGCTTCACGTTATTCAGCGTAGCATTTGCTCAAGGACAAACTGTCCTGCACGACAATTATCACAGTTTTTTGTTATTTTCAGTAAATTTGTAAGGCATTTACCAATTTTTATAGTATATTTGTATGATGATAGCCTTAAGTTATTAGTTTGTAATAGTCTCTACTGCACGTTATTCAGCATAGCATTTACTCGGGGAGAAACTGTCCTGCACGACAACTTGGGACCGCTGACAATTATCTCTGAAGAACACCGTATTTGTTATTTTTCAGTATATTTGTAAGGCATTTATCGATTTTTATGGTATATTTTTATGATGATGACCTTAAGTTATTAGTTATTAGTTTGTAATAGTCTCTACTCCACGTTATTTAGCATAGCATTTGCTCGAGGAGAAACTGTCCTGCACGACAACTTCGGGGACCGCAGCTACTGGCGCGGCAGACGCTCCATGCGCTTCGCTGCCGACCTCGTCATGGCCGCCACGCAGTACAGACGTACGAAGCTCAACTCCACCAATGAACGCGACCAAGTTACCCTCGCTTCGGACTGGACGCAACAGACGGTAATTTACAGACGGTAACTTACATGTGAACAGACGGTAATTTTCATGTGAACAGACGGTAATTTTCATGTCAACAGACGGTAATTTTCATGTGAACAGACGGTAATTTTCATGTGAACAGACGGTAATTTTCATGTCAACAGACGGTAATTTTCATGTGAACAGACGGTAATTTTCATGTCAACAGACACATGTGAACAGACGGTAATTTTCATGTGAACAGACGGTAATTTACATGTGAACAGACGGTAATTTTCATGTGAACAGACGGTAATTTTCATGTGATGCAGTATTGAGCTTTTTTATATGTGTTAATCGTTGCAAATTACGTTCTTGTAATTATTTTAAAAGTTATTTGAGCTGATGAAGTTAGGTTTATCAATTACCTTTGAAATATGAAACTCTGCGCACACGCTTTCACTCAACAATTTAGAATTGTTGCCATCTAAAATCTTTCCGCAACTACACATTAATAAATTGTATTAATGTCACTTATTTGCTTAAATCGCAAGTTAACTAAAAATTTAAAAGCAGGAAACGTTTTCTATAAAGATATGAATTTTTGTGGACTATTCTTTGCTTTTAAATTTTTAATTAATAAATTGAATGTGTTCAATTTCTTGTTCTATAGCGCCTTTTTGGTAGAGTACTAATTTATTCTACTATATGAGCTTCTCTTACCTTAAACTTTCCCTCATGTCTTTCATATGAATTCCAGTTCCGTCATTTTGAAATATCATTAATCTACGTTGTCTCATATAATTAGATCTCGTGCTCAATTAGAGTATTGTTCTTATTATGTTTAATTCTCCACTGCTTGCAGCGGACCTCAATTCACACTTCTCTCCACAGTTTAGTTCTCAATCGCAAAACTTTAAATTAAGTTCTAGTTTATAACTACATTACTTCACAAAGTTCATTAAGCACCCTGCATGTTGGCATCCGCAGTATCTGCAGTTTAGTTAGTTCTTAAACGCAAAACTTTACAATTAAGTTCTAATTATTAACTACATTACTTCACAAATAAGTTCATTAAAGCACCCTGCATGTTGACAGAAGGCCCCCCGTCCCCCGGTGGGGGGGCCGTACCTGGGGGCGCACTGGCGACGTCGCGACTTTGTGCGCGCGCGCCCTGGCGACGTGCCTGACGCGCGACGCGCGGCGCAGCAGATCAGGGGTCTGCTAGACCAACTGCGCCTCACTGCGGTCTACCTGGCCACCGACGCGCCCCAGACCGGTGAGTGGAGCGGTCTACCTGGCCACCGACGCGTCCCAGACCGGTGAGTGGAGCGGTCTACCTGGCCACCGACGCGTCCCAGACCGGTGAGTGGAGGGGTCTACCTGGCCACCGACGCGTCCCAGACCGGTGAGTGGAGAGGTCTACCTGGCCACCGACGCGCCCCAGACCGGTGAGTGGAGCGGTCTAGAGTGGGTGAGTGGAGTGGTCTATATCGCGTTCTACACACGGTTAGTGTCGCTGTATACGAAACCAGCCGTGCGATTTTGTAAGATGGAGTTGAGCAAATGTACCAACTCTCAAAATATCCATTTCAAGCACCATCTAAACCTAACACATGACACTTAGAACGCTGGAGCTGGCCGGCAACAACAAAGTCCTTGGACACCCACCACCTGACATAAGCAGCACAGAAACACAGCTCTCTAGACTGGAGAGAGTACACCTAGCCAGGCTTCGCTGCGGCCACCACCCTTCACTACAAACATACGCAAACAGAATAGGTCAAGCGGACACAGACACCTGCCCATCCTGCCAGAGAGCTCCCCACACAATCACCCACATTCTCCTGGAATGTCCGCTCTGGCAGGAACTCAGACAACACCACCACATAACCTCGACCCTACAGCTCTGGAGCGACCCCCTGTCGGTGGTGTCGTACTTGCGCGAGGGGGGTCTCTTGTAAAATTGAGACCGGGGAACCACAACAACAACAACAACCTAACACATTTGTGGAATATGGTATGGCGATATACCAAGTGATACGAAAGGAACTGAAGTGAGTTGTTAATACTGTAATGAATAGTTATAACAGCATAATATTTTCAATGAAGCATGTTTTTCCGTCCAGAGTTTTCATTTTCATAACTCTCTTACATTGGTTCAGAATTTTATTTGACGATTTACGTATGTTGAGTGGGAATCTATGTTTCATGTTCGGCAAAAGAATCATGTTTTCGTCGACGAGAAAATGCGCTCTCTGTCACTCACTGCAGTGAGTACTGAGTTATATTATTTTTGCTCCATTGGGTGCAGAAGTAGCTGAGCTTCGTGAGCAGCTTCACTCTGCGCGAGTGTATCGCTTCACAGACGAGCAAACAGACGGCAGCGCAGCAACAGACGGCAGCGCAGCAACAGACGGCAGCGCAGCAACAGACGGCAGCGCAGCACGCTTCTCTGATGGACAGCTCGCCATCATCGACCAGATCATCGCTTCTCACGCCAGGTCGGGCAGCGGAAATGCGTCTTTCTGGTATTTTTATTTAACTGCTTTTTTTTAGCATTACTTGGTGTTTTAGTGTAGTAATCACTAAACACATTAACTACATAAACATTTTTATTTTATATATATTACTGTCTGCCACAACGTTTGCAGTGTGGATCAATTACGGAATAAGTTTCATGGGCAGGGTTACCGATACTAAAATCGCTACGTATTTTAATATCCTTATCAGAAACTTTGAGCAATCGTTATCTTAATAAATGCCCTTGCGTTCTCTGACGAGACACTTCACTTAGTGCGTGCTCACGATCTTCAACATTGCAGGCATTTCATCGGGACGCACGAGTCAACTTTTTCGTTTCGTATTCAAGACGAGCGAGAAATTCTTGGCTTCCCCGCCGCCTCAACCTTCAACAGACTCTGCGGCTCCAGCGAGCCGTGCGAGCAGCCCGCTCGCTGGCTCATACTTTACTGATCTACGATCTTCTGTTTACTGATCTACGATCTTCTGTTTACTGATCTACGATCTTCTGTATGCTCAAACATGTCCTCTTTTTTACTTTTATTGTTAATTCCTCATTTTAGTCATGGAGAATTTCCACATTTAGATAAGCTCAGTTCTTATATTAAGCGTTTAAAATTTGGAAATGCTTTCCCATTAGTTTTTTATACGAGTCACCAAAGAAATTTGTAGGTTTTATGTACAGCAGCTACTAACCATTATGTCCAAGGGTTTGTTTATTTTATCAATAGGTTTATGAATCTCTAGGTACTCTACAAAACTTTTTAATTTATTTTCTAATTAAGGATGCTATTTCTGCCATTGAAAGCAACAAGCAATAGAGAATATATTATTATAGTCTTTTAATTGTTTTTCTCAGCCCCATTTTTGAACCCCGTGGCCTTTTTGTATGTCGAATGTAGGCAGTTTGTTTTATTTCTAGTCATTCTGCAAAGTATCCACAGAACGTTTAACATTGTGATGGTTTCTCAATGTAGTTACTTCAAAGATCGAAGGTAATGATTGTTCTGTTAAGTTTTAAGTTTTCTCTTTATTAAGTATTCAACAAGCTGCAAAACCTGACGCATTCTCAGGGATTAAGAGTGCTTGCAATCCACTCATTAACCTCTTCTTCGACGACACTCATCGGTCCCAAGCTGTCAAGGATGACGTCATGGAAGTCTTTGATGTCGAACTGACTGCCCAGCTGCTGCTCGGCGCTCGACCTGAAGCTCGAAATCTGCAGCTGCCCAGGGGCCATACTTTCAAAACTCGCTAAGTGGACGTAAGTACTTACGCTCTATTTTCTTGTCTATGATTGGTGGATTTGGCTTGAAAGGCCGTCAATGATTGGCGGATGAACTTACGATCTCTTAACTTTGTTGAAAGTATAGGCCCTGACTTGTAGGCGAGTGCCTGGCCCGGCCACGTGATGTAGCGGTCAACCTCGTTCTGAGAACAAAATTAATGCTTTTGCTTGATAAATTATCTAATTCAAAGTGAATATAGCATTGTTACAATAGGACAGCTTGACCTTTATTGCAATAGTTGGCAACTTGTTTTCAGAATGGAACAATACAACGATAGAAAATAAATTAGCATGCAACGAAGATTTTTTTCGACTAGTCGATTGTGGCCTTAAGTGGGAAATACGGACGGAAAAGGCGGAAGACGACGGACGGAAAAGTCCACGAAGCGAAATGGGATATATGATTAAAATTTTTGAAGGGAAAATTAGACATGACAATGATGAGATTGACAGAGCTCATCTCGGCCTCGAGCGCCGACTGGGCGGTGTACTGCAGAATATAATCAACAGCTTCCTGTCTCGTCCAGCCCAAAGCGTGCATGCCTGGTGGTGACACAAACGTTCAGATTTTCTCGCTTGCAATTCAAACCATTCCGCTTATTAAATAATAATTAATAAAAACTATCTATGATTGAGAGTCACAAGATAAGTTCGAAGCTTCATTATATTTTGTTCGGTTAAATTTCAAAACTGATACGATGATTGTATACAGAGTAGCGTCATTACCTAGTAACCATTCTCGATATACACGCCTCTGTTCCACGTAATACGCCTCGGTAGATATTAAATCCAGAGATAATTTTAAAAAACATTTGAGTGCATAAACAACTGTCGTTACGATTAGTTTGAGTCTGCGAATCACCGACATGTGGAACAGCCTCCCCGATGACATCGTTGGCGCTCCAAGTATGAACGCGTTCAAGAACAGACTAGATAAAGCTATGGAAAAATATATGTTCAGATTTGAAATGCCTAGCTCCTTATCGAACCCGGTGGAAGTCTAGTAGCTACTTCAAACTATCGCCAGTCATGAAAAGATCCGGTCAAATGACACGATTTTAGATCTATGAACAAGGCACGAAAACTAAAATAATTGGAGACAGTTCCCATCAGGCCTACACTTCAGCGCCGAGATCACTATGTTATGTTTTGTTATAAAAGTTTTCAACTTGTACTCCGGTATAATAATTTTTGCTACTTGATATTTACAGTCTTACTATCAAATCATCTGCACTTGCAACCTAAAGATGGCTGCTGTGTGCACTTAACATTATTACCCTAGTTCTAATATACATAGCGTTACCATTGTCTCCTAGTCCCTAGTTCATTGCGTTACCGGTGTCGACAACGAGTCTGCAGGCGCGGAAGATCTTACCATTGTTTCCTAGTCCCTAGTACATTGCGTTACCATTGTTTGCTAGTCCCTAGTACACAGCGTTACCATTGTTTCCTAGTCCCTAGTACACAGCGTTACCATTGTTTCCTAGTCCCTAGTACACAGCGTTACCATTGTTTCCTAGTCCCTAGTACACAGAGTTACCATTGTTTCCTAGTCCCTAGTACACAGCGTTACCATTGTTTCCTAGTCCCTAGTACACAGCGTTACCGGTGTCGACAACTAGTCTGCAGGCGCGGAAGATCTCGTCCGAGTAGTGGCCATAGCGCTCGAGGAGGTCGCCGTACAGGTTCATGTCGAAGCCTGTGCTCTCGGCGTACAAGCCCCAGCCCTCCATGTAGCACGCGCGGATCGGGAACCTAATTTAAATTACCAGAGTCAATTTTCAGAGTACAACAACAACATCAGATCAGAAACAACAAGTTTTTCTCTGATTTAGTCTCACGAACTTCATTAGATTATGTTAATTATGACGCATATTAGGATTTTAAGCGACTGAATCTTCCGCAATAAATATTCCCTTAGGAGTGAAAGCCACGATTGGCAGTCACGAACTATAAATTATGTATTAAAGTCCCAATTTCAGACTTCACAAATCTGTTTACCAAATGAAATCGGCAAAGAACATAGAAACTAATGGATTCCTATTCCAAGGTTCAAATGTTGATTTAGAGGAAGAAAGCCTCCTTTTTTCTTATAATAGAAACCTTGACACAAAGGGTTCGCTTTCTCTTGTACTTTTGAATATACATGAGAAGATTTTGATTCCGCAGTAAATACGTAGGAGCTATTACCAGGAAGATAGTTTTTCCAAATTTTCAAAGCTTACCCTATACTAATGCGCTTTCAGTGACGAAATCAGTTACAAAAAATTGTCGAAAGTATGCAGTGCTCGATTTTTTTATTATTCCCGAAAATTCCTTGAAAGGAAAAAAGAATTAAATGATCCCATAGATCCTTTTATATATAGTAACAATATATTACTGAAAATGTGGAACATATTCCATAGTAGTTGAAAAAATAATTGTCATTATTTGACTAAAGAACTTGCCTTGAAGGAGCGTATCCGTAGTTCCTGTCCTCCATGGCACTCCTGAAGTAGGGTAAGTTAGGAGACTCGAGGGCATAGGAGCCCTGGGGTCGCCTGCCGAAGACCACCACTGCCCTGGATGTAATGGACCATCATGAATCCTGCCTTCCGGAACGTAGCCTTCAACACTTCAAGCCGTCCGTATCTAGGCCGTGGGTCGAACCAGCCCTCGGTCGAACGACCACTTGTCGAAGGACGATAAGTTTTGGAACAGAACTATGCTATCTGAAACCTAACCTCAGATGCCGTAAGCGTAAAATTACGTAATTTAACGATGTCCGGAAGTCATATTCGATCCGCGGCCTGGTGGTGCACGGCAAGTGGTGGTCAAGGCCGGAAGAGGACAAAGCCGAGTGGTGCACGGCTGATTGGTGGATGTCCGGAGAGATCCAAGGCGTTCGATTCAGGGCTTATTGGTGCACAAAATTGGTGGTGCACGACTGCGCTCCCGGAGCCCTGCAGGTGATGGCCAAGGTTACCCTCGTGCAGAGAGAGGGTAAGCATCCCGTACTTGGGGGATGAGTTAAGATCCTGCGTGCCCACGTAGAACACGCCGGGCCGTGACCCGTCGTCCGAGCCCGCTAGATAATAGGCGCCCGTACCCGTAGGGTCGGCCTGCACTCTGTGTACGTACGTCAGATACGTGGCTGTTAATGCTACGTCAGATACGTGGCTGTTAATGCTACGTCAGATACGTGGCTGTTAATGCTACGTCAGATACGTGGCTGTTAATGCTACGTCAGATACGTGGCTGTTAATGCTACGTCAGATACGCTGTTTGTGATGCTTTATTTTCCCGTATCGTGACGCCATGGGTGCGGGGTGGTTAAGATTCACAGCACCAAAATTGGAACAGTGAGTTGCAAGTTCAATACAGCACTCAACTGCAGGCTACTAAATTCTGATCAAAATCGGCGAGGTGGCCGGACGGTTAAATCAAAGTGAAAATTGGCCAGCAGTAAAACTTCTGCGCCGTTCAGAATTGGCGACAGGCCTGATAGCCTAATCTTTTATCCTGACAGCGCTTTTTATTACCATTTGTGACCGAGGAGACAGACACCTCAATAAAGTTAGACTAATAGTTTGGAAATGACCTTCACAGGTTTGTTCGTCGAAATATAACAACTGAGATCGATAACCGGTCTCTGATCTATATTATTTTGACTTCTAACTGACTGCCAATTGTATAGAACTAGAGATGACTGAATAAGTCACTGATTGTTCAAGATTGATGTAAGCTATGCGCATGAAACTGCGGTTCAACTTATCCACGCGACAACGTTTCTTCTCGCTTCGAGTCACTGACATGTGGAACAGCCTCCCTGAAGATATTGTTGACGCTCCGAGTATGAACGCGTTCAAGAACAGACTAGACAAGGCCATACATGAGCATATGTTCAGTCTAAAATGCCTCGTACCCTACGGAACAACTGATATCTAGGAGCGATTTTAAATCTACCGTCCGTAAGGCCAGTCTAGTCAAGAAAAGTACAAGAATCGGCGACAGGCCTATCCAGGCCTATTTATTTAATGCTGCTACGTCAGATACGTGGCTGTTAATGCTACGTCAGATACGTGGCTGTTGTAGCTATGTCAGATACGTGGCTGTTAATGCTACGTCAAATACGCTGCCTTTGATGCTTTATTTTCCCGTATCGTGACGCCATGGGTGCGGGGTGGTTAAGATTCAGAGCACCAAAATTGGAACAGTGAGTTGCAAGTTCAATACATCACTCAACTGCTCAAATTTCTACTCAAAATCGGCGAGGTGGCCGGACGGTTAAAGCAAAGCGAAAATTGGAGGAGTACGTGGTTCCTGCAGCCAGCTGTGAAACTTCTGCGCCGTTCAGAATTGGCCGCAGGCCTAGTAGCCTAATCTTTTATCCATACAGTGCTTTTTCTGCTATATGTGTCCGAGGAGACAGACATCTCAATAAAGTTAAACCAATAGTTTGGAAATGACCTTCACAAGTTTGTTCGTCGAGATATAACGACTGAGATCGATAACAGGTCTCTGATCTATATTATTTAGATTTTAGACTTTTAATTTGACTGTCAAATGAATAGATGACTGAATAAGTCACCTAGATTGTTCAAGTTTGATGTAAGCTATGCGCTTCACGCATGCGCGAGAATTAGGGTGAGAGTAAATCACTCAATTGGTTAGCTCTCAGTGGTGCCTTCGGTGATCTGTCATAACTTTGATATAAAGACAATTCTAACTTACTATTTTATTTTGAAAAAGTTGAGTATCTTCAGGCGATCGACGCTACGAGTGCTCAAAGTATTTGAAACTTTAAGTATAATGAATGATTATTCAATCGATCAAGTAAGACGCAATTCGTAGATGTGCATTACTCGTGATTATGGCCATGAGTCAACGAATTCGGAATATAATTAATAACTAAACCATTTATTTGCGTCAATACTTGGTAGTATTTGAACCCACGCCAATTCACTGTAACCCAATTTATTTCAGACCTTGAAAGTGTATTTATTCATTACACCAATATTATAACTGCTTAATAACATAATAATAATATGAATTATTTTATATATAATGAATTCATTAGATCGCCATTCGATAATATACGAAATTGAATGCCAACATTTAATTCAGAAAATATATAGAGATCCTTAATGAAGAGACAAATCTGGGATATAAAAGTTAGAGAAAGAAGCCATGAAGCTCACATGATTTCAGCAGACGGAATGTTTTTGAAGATGAGCGGCACCGCGGGCGTGGTGACGTTGTAGACGACGTAGCGGAAGCCGTTCAGTAGATCCACCTCTGCTGTGGTGTAGAAGTTGGCAGGGTCGTTCAGGATCATGTTGGAGAAGTTCTGGGTCGACATGTTGTAGCCGAGCTCGTACACGAACTGCGTAACAACGATAGTTTAATATTTGGAAATAGGATTTAAATTATAAGAATCTAGTTTCAATGAAAATAGACTTCAAGTAACGCATTTGATTTACATGAAGATTATTGCAGATATATTTTTCTACATTAACACGTCACTAAGTAGTTGTGTATGAAGTTCTAAATAAGCGATTATTACGAAAATGATTAGCAAACCTCTTGCATGGGGGCTTCTATCCTTGCTACTTCATTGAAGCCAATTTGCTGAATTTCTTCTGGGGTTTTCTGGAGGCCAGCGTGGAATGTGAAGCATAATTAAATGCGGAGCTCGTGAAATCTGAACCCCGTGAACTCATAAACCAACTCATCATAAGCATTCTGAAAAGCATAAATAAATTTGGCCTCACCAAAACACCCGAATTATTTAGGCTTTCTGCGATACATATTAAATCTTTTTAGTCGTTTCCTTCAGCTTTTTCTGCTTAAATAAACCTGCAATTAGTAGTATCATTGTTAATATCGCTTTCGTTCTTATTTATCCTAATAATAACACATTCTTATTCCAATATTTTCATAATATATTTCATCAATGGAACGGCAAATAAATAAAGATATTTCCTATAGATTTGGGAATTTATCTACTTTTCTAAGAACGGACAGGTTACCAGAAATCATTCCGATCGTTTTTTAAGTTTTGAACATATTTTTAAAAGTTAAAGCTTTGTACATGATAGGTTTAAAGTTTTTCGTCGCCTCGGAGATTATCAATACAATGTCGTATCGGCACGATGAAAGTTACCGCAACTCGAATATCCTAACCTCCATTGCGAGAGATTCATATCTACTTGGTAAATGTGTATGACTTGGGTCTGTCGAAAAGTTTTGCTGCAGCTCTCGTGCTTTCTTTTCAACTGCTCGCATATTTGAAACAAAATCATCATTCCCCTCATCGCATCAATGTAGTTCATTTACCCTGGCTGCAAATCGCATGCAATTGATCATATAAATACATGGCAGCTGCGTATAATTATCATTATTATCATATATGATAATTATCATTATTATATATGCAGCAATAGGGCATTTCAAGTCGGTTCAAGGTTCAAGTCGGTTACGGAGCTCACCTATCCAGTGTGGAAGAACGGGATCTAAATTTAGCAGACAGCCTAGCGTGGAAGTCAGTATCGGGATGAAAGACAATGTGTTCAATAAAACTGGATCGCATGCCCTTACACGACTCCCCTCTAAGAAAATTGAGAGCGTGCCTTAATATTTTAACTAAAATTAAGGGTATGTGCTTGCCCGAATGGCAATTATTGCAATACTCAAATCAACAGATTATTATTGCAATACTCAAATCAAATCATACTAACACTAACTTATAAATTCTGAAGCACTATGTACATACAAACAACAAAACTACTAAGAAGCAAGACGAACGAAACGCGTAAGAAAGTTGATCGTAATTAAAGAAGTTACACTTCGAGTAAAGGCTGAGTGAATCAGCTCCCACGTTTCCCCCCCTCCCTGGAATATAAATGGTTCTGAAACGGTGTGGTAGCAGTTCTGGTTCTGAAACGATGCCCAGCTAATGAGACGGCTGTTGCTTCTCTTAAACTTGTTCAACTTGTAAACGACAGGAAAATGTCGTTCCCAAAATAAATTGCTTTTTATTAATCGTTTGTACGATTTTAATGTATCACCATACGGCACACTTCTATTTACGAGGTAGCACGCATTGTGTAGTCGCGCCATGCACATTGCGTTTGGACCTATTATGCGTATGAGCTGCGCGAGTGAAGCTGGTCGTGATCGACGCTCGTGGACTCAGCGTTGTCAGATGGTATATTTCTATACCAGATTTCACAAACATGGTATTTTCAGGTGTCTGGTATGAATATTATAGATCTGGTATTCAGGTATATTTGCCTAAATCCGGCATTTTTATGGCATTCTCTGACATACTGCAAATTTAAGTTCCACCCAGAAGTTTGAACTTTACCAATGCAGGCGTGGATTATATAGATTACCTCAAACCGGCGCGAATAGAGGTTTCCCGCCATTTTTGGAACCGCAAGTTTACCGCTTGAAGAAATAACCCCAATCTAATTGTTAATATTTAACAAAAGTGCTTAGTGCAATATGAGCACGAGACTGAGTGATGATCCTTGTTCCTTGATTGATTACTGATCAGTGATGATTTGGCCAAGGACGAGTGAGGTGGTCGAACCGATCTCTGCGACGCAAGCTCCACCATTTTTGTTTGGTGGTTTTGAATTCTAGAGAGTCACTTGAATTCTGTGGTGCCATTCAATATTTCACTGATCTTGAAAATCATCATCCTTTCATGGAACTGGCTGCCTACTGCATCACTTGTCTACTTTGACCTATCTCCAATGCATTCGTGGTGCAAGTGTTTTCACCAAGTCACCTACGTGAAAAACAAGCAACGAAATAAAATGTCCATTTAAAGGCCCGTTCACGCTAGTGGCATCGACATGCGCTTTGAGTCCTTAGCTGCAGTGCCTCACCGCGCACAACCGTTCACACTACGGTTGTAAGCGATAGCTCGAGACCGCGCGCTTTGAACAGTAGTTGCCATTTAGACCTAAATAAAAAGTTACAATATTCGTACCAATATTATATCATTCTTTCAAATCGCTAAACGGTAATGCATAAATTGACATGAGTAGCTAAAATCACAGAAACTAAACACATCATGTAAAAGTAACTTGCATCATTTGAAATCTGAATGTCTTCATAGAGAGTAGACGTTGACTGACGAAGAGCATCGCTGTCATTGATGAGACGAACCTGTCATTGATTAACCTCAATGATTCAAAGCACCATAGTTTCAGTTTGTACTCAATGATTCAAAGCACCATAGTTTCGGTTTGTACACTTGGTCAGCATCTGCGCCAGATTTGGTTGATTCTCGTTTCAGCGTAATTTCACGATGGAATTGTGAACGCAACGTATGGATTTTCTTTCGAACTTCAGCAATGGTGACTTCTACACACAAGTTTCTTAAAGCTCCAACTATTTTTACCATAGCTTGTTCCTTCGCATTTTGATTTTTGTACTCCTTTGACCGAACACTCCATAGGCATTCATTTTCTCTATAAAGATCAATTAGGCGCTCTACTAGAGAGTGACTCCAAACGAGAGTGGTGTTAGTCGACATTTGGTGTGCCGGACCAGCGTACACAATCAACCTTACTGGACCACAGACAGCTATCCACTAACTAAGAATTTAAAAGCAAAGAATAACCTACAAAAATTCATATATTTATAGAAAACGTTTCGGAGACCACCTCCATCGTCAGTTCGTAGAATCTAGAATCACAAATCAGAAGTCACAAATTAATACATTGAAACCATAGAACGAATTGAATTTCTTTAATTAATTAATTTAGATTTTTAATTTGATTTAAATTTTTAATTTAATTTAAATTCTTAGTTAATTTGCGATTTAAGCACACAAGTGATATCAATTCTTTAATAGCTATCTACTAAGCGCCGCGCTTGTGTTGCATGAGGCATGGCCCCTGTAAATCGCTAGCTCGTCAATCGGTCAAGAAGCGCATGTAGAGGCTGCAAAGCGCCTCTGCATGCGCTTTGAGGCACTTGATTCTCGCGTGTTGCCCCTAGTGTGAACGGGCCTTTAGAGAGGTTAGCATTTATTCAACTGATTGTCAGTTTCGAGCTTAGGCGCGGTGACAAAGTTAATAATTGAGCGAATGTCCACTTCCAGAACATATTCCTTTCCTATAAGGTAGATTTTAAAATTGTCGACGCCGAATATGATCGTCAGGCATTCCTTTTCGATGGAATAGGTACTTTGTACACGAGGAAGGAGCTTGCGACTCGCGTAAGCGACAAGTCGAGGCGGGTCCTGTTACTGCAATTGCAGTGTCCCCAGTTCGACCAGCGACGCGTCTGTACGGAGGGCGAATTGTTTTTACACATCCGGGAGCGCGAGGATGGGATCGCTTGTAAGGAAATTTTTTAACAATTTAAGGTTCTCTCGAGATAGTTGTGTAAGTTTTTTCGACATCTTTGTTAGAGGGTCCGTCAGGCTAGGGGCTCTTGGAATGAATTTTGCGGTCGAGATGCCTGGCCTAAAATTTACTTCAGGTTCTTCGTTCTAGGTGGCTTTGGGGAAAGAACAGACTATCTTATCGTATTTCGGTGCAACTGAATTTCGCCCTACGAAGAATCCCTAGCGATTCGCCTCAGGGTAACCGAAGCGGCAGCTGGCGGGGCGGGCGGTGAACTCGTGCTGCCTTTAAAGGAGCCAAGACTGCTGTCAATGCATATAGATAGTCTCTCCAAGATACGGAATGGATGAAAATCTCAGAAAAGAAGCAGATATCTAAGCCGTCCAATATTAATCTCATTAGTGACAAGTACGTAGCACAAGCGCCCACTGCGCCAAACGGCATTACAGTGAGTTCCGTTAGGCCTCTATGGGTATGGAATGCTGAAACTTTTTTTTGCCCGTTTAGTTACGGGAATGTGGCAGGAGATTTAGTTTTATGTTTCGGAAAAATTTTACTGTTAGGAAATTTATGGCGGTCTTCCTCCATGCCGCCAGTGGGTTCAGCTCTGAAGACCATAATTGAATAGAGGTGTCCATAGTCAACCGTAAGGCGATTGAACTCGTCTGGTTTTCGAACCATTACGACGGGGGAAGATTAAGAGGATGTCGATGGTTGAATAGGAACGAAGCTGCGTACCACCAAAATTGTACACCTATCAGCCCTGAAAGGAACGTCTAGCCTATTTCCAGATAAACACCAAACAGCCGCAGATTAATGACCTTATGACCTTATGATGAGTTTAGGACGTCGTAGTCCAAGGTCACGCTGATGCGCCGCCTTCGTCGTCCTCCGTCTCCGAGTCGTCGTCGGATGTAACGTTGGACGTGTTCCGTCTATTTGCCCTCATTTGGGCCAGCTGATGCAAGATGCTGTTGCTTGTCACTTGCTGAGGGTAGTTTCNTGTAGTACCTTCACTGCTTTTGCTGCACATGTGGTGAAACCAGTTAACAAGAAGAAACACAAATGCCTACTCTAACCTCAACTATACCCTATCGGCTATCCTAGCCTGATCGGAACTTATCTAATCCAACCTACCCTAACCAAACCTTGCCTTCATCAATGTTACCTAACCTATACCAACATATCGTACTTAAAATGTCAATGTCTTGCCTCCTATAGCACGTTAAATGTAGTCCCGTCCCGCAATTTCATTTCTAACAGACATAAAAACTATGCGAATTCCCATTCTAAGTTTTACCAAAATTCGTTCCATAATGAAAATGTAACTACAGCTTGCAATATTGCTACCAAGTCAATAGTTCATAGTGAAGCCCACTTACTTGGTTAGCATGAGGAGCGTCACATTCTTGACTATTAGCGCCTTTAGTGGAGCTCAGCTGGTAACTATTAATGATCCCTGCGTCCTACGAAAGATGCGTTTGAAGACTTCTTATCTTCAGTCGTACTCGGAGAAGCGCGGCGACTCAAAACTAACAACGGGATAGTGAGAAAGCGAAACAACTGATTCCACAGTCGTCAAAAGTTTTATTTATAAAAAGGAACAAGGGATGAAATGCATGTGCATCGTTTAATAAATAATTACATGTAACAAATAATAATGAATAATAAATATAACAAGCTGTAAGTGAGAACTCTCAGACCGAAGATGAAGACAAGATGGTTCGGCTGGGTGGGCCAACCGTTTAGGCTACCGGCGCTTGCTAGACATGAAGTCACATTGGTATGGTTGCAGGTCGCAGGAAGGTTGAATATTTCTTAGGTAGGCAAATTAGGAGTTTGCGGAGGAGCACGTTACTGATGACAGGCACGCTGTGACTCCAGCGCCATCCCAGCGTTACGAATATTAGTACACGAACGTACGAACGTAATGTTTATCGCGTTACGAATATTAGTACATATACCATATATACCAAATACCCAGAGCTGGGCAGCGTTACTTTGAAATGTAGCGGCGCTACCGCTACCGCTACATGCTCTAAATGTAGCGGGCGCTACCGCTACCGCTACACCCACTAGATTGTAACGGGCGCTACCGCTACCGCTACAGTAAAATGTAGCGCGCTACATTAGCCGCTACAATGGCCAAAATTATTGGAAATCTCTAAATATTTATTGTTCTGCTATTGGGATTTACTCATTAACATTTAATGATAATAAAACATTTTTAAAACATATCAATGCAACTTTATTGCAATTAACCTAACCGAACTAGTATGGGTTACCCCAGGGTTAGATACAGTAAATAAAAGTTACAGTTATTTTTATGTTTTACCTTCCCTACATGGATGTGAACTTTAATCTACCAATCTAAGAAATTATCCACATATACATATAAAAATCAGTCTTTTTTTTGTATATATATGTGGATTATTTTTGAGATTGGTAGATTAAAGTAGACATCCATGTAGGGAAGGTGAAACATAAAAATAACTGTGTAAAAATAACTGTAAGCAAACTGAAACATGAAAAAATACCTGTAAGTGGTAACTGGTAACAACTTAACAAGTAACAACTAACATGTTGACACTATTAACAGGCTGAGGTTGACAACATTACACCGAAATCTTTCGTACAGTTTTATTCTGTAATTTATACTATGTATGTATAATGCTGGTTTTTAAATAATATATATTACTATTAAAAGTAAAATCTAAAGGCTTTATCAATAGATATAGCGGTTGCGCTGTAGCTGCAAAACCTCGTATCGCTACTTAAATATCGCTACCGCTACCGCTACAATTGCTATCGTGTCGCTACCGCTACAATTGCTATCGTGTCGCTACCGCTACCGCTGCAATTGCTTAAATGTAGCGCCGCTACCGCTACTGAAAATGTAGCGGCCGCTACATGAGCGCGCTACTGCCCACCTCTGCTGAGACCTTCCAACTCGTTGGTGATGTTCATCTTGACTTTCGGTGCAAGACAGCTGAAGAGCTAGTAAGCCTGTGGCCACTAAACTAATTAACTTATTGAACGCACTGTCCAGGTATTAAAGAACAGCTCATGAGTCGGATCATATTCTGGTACTTAGCTTCGCACCCAACCATCTTCGAGATCATTGGTAGATGCTTCAAAATTTTTTCTGTTGAATTAATATTACATGTGCAAAGTAGGGTGGCGAAAGGGATGTAAAATAGCCAAGACTGAGCACGCGCATGTCTCGAGCGACGAGTCAACTATTCTATATTGCTTGTAATCTTTAGCACGCCATCATCGACAGTAAGCAAATTTCTAAAATATCATCACAACGAATACATGCATCGAGAATATGTAAGAATCATCGCTTAAATATGCTTAGCGTGGAACACTTCCTTATATAATTTGGTACACGACTGCATTTGCCATGGGCCTATTACATTAATATCTCTTGTACATTCTATATCTCCGTAGCAACAGTTTGGAACTTGGAGATTGATATTTCAAATAAAACCTGCCTGCGTAAAAATCCTTCTTTTCCCTACTTGAGAGCACATTGGCATTAATTTGTTGCATATTGTTGTACAAGAGGTTTCGAGCCTTTAAATTTCATATTGGCCTATACCTGTCTCTTATACACATCTAGATGTGTATAAGAGACAGCCTCACATGTGATCAAGGTTTTTGAGAAGGTAGTGGTCAGGAGGCTTGTCCGGTATATGGCAGAGGCTGACCTGTACAATAACGGCCAACATGGCTTCCGGCGTAATCGTTCCTGTTTGTCGCAGTTACTGGAGCACCATCACCGTCTGGTGGCCCAGCTGGAGGAGGGAGCTTGCGTGGACGTGGTATACCTAAACTTTGCTAAAGCTGGGAAGCGGGGGTTTTAGGGGGGGAGGGTCATGCCCGTGGCTCTAATTCGTCAAAAAAATCGGGCAAAAATCGGCAAAATCGGCGAAAAATTGGAAAAATCGGAATTTTTTTTTTACTCGAAATGATCTATATCGATCTGGGAGTGACTGTAAGCCTAAGTAGATCCTAAAAATCGCGCTAACAATGCCTAAAATCGGCGAAATCGGCGAAAAATCGGTAAAAAAAATCGGAAAACATTTTTTGACTGGAAATGATCTTTATCGATCTGGGAATGACTGTAAACCTATGTAAAACCCTAAAATCGCGCTAAAAATTGCTAAAATCGGTGAAATCGGCGAAAAATCGGAAACTTTTTTGGATGGGAACGCCTGTTACGTTTGAGTGGCGTGGAACCCCAATGTTCAGCGATGGGGGTTGAGCTCCTAAACCCCCGACCCCCAACTATGAGTGGCGTGGAACCCCAATGTTCAGCGATGGGGGTTGAGCCCCTAAACCCCCAGGGGGAGGACGAGACCTTACGTTACCCTGCGGTGCGGGTTGAGCCCTAGAGCCCCCAGAGAGGGGGAGACTCTCCCCAACGGGGGATGGGTGAGGTGAGCCCCAAGAGAGGGTGGGGGGGAGACTCTCCCCCACGGGGGTGAGGTGAGCCCCCAGAAAGGGTGGGGGGGGAGACTCTCCCCTACGGGGGGTGAGGGGGAGACTCTCCGCCACGGGGGGTGAGGTGAGCCCCCACAGAGGGTGGGTGGCCCTCCCCAATGAACTGTAATTATTATTATTATTATTCTTGTTTTTATACATTATGTATTACATTATATTATATTATATTATATTATATTATATTATATTATATTATATTATATTATATTATATTATATTATATTATATTATATT